>NW_027150097.1:10303200-10524319 GCF_031143425.1 Pleurodeles waltl | reverse complement strand
GGCTTCCAGCGCGGTCAGCAGTCGATTCCTTGGCAGAAGGTGAAGAGAGAGATGCAGAGGAACTCTGATGAGCTCTTGCATTCGTTATCTAAAGTTTCCCCAGAGAGACAGAGACCCTAAATAGCCAGAAAAGAGGGTTTTGGCTACTTAGGAGAGAGGATAGGCTACTAACACCTGAAGGAGCCTATCAGAAGGAGTCTCTGACGTCACCTGGTGGCACTGGCCACTCAGAGCAGTCCAGTGTGCTGGGCAGCACCTCTGTTTCCAAGATGGCAGAGGTCTGGAGCATACTGGAGGAGCTCTGGACACCTCCCAGGGGAGGTGCAGGTCAGGGGAGTGGTCCACTCCCCCTTTCCTTTGTCCAGTTTCGCGCCAGAGCAGGGGCTAAGGGGTCCCTGAAACCGGTGTAGACTGGCTTATGCAGAATTGGGCACATCTGTGCCCCAAAGAAAGCATTTCCAGAGGCTGGGGGAGGCTACTCCTCCCCCTGCCTACACACCATTTTCCAAAGGGAGAGGGTGTAACACCCTCTCTCAGAGGAAGTCCTTTGTTCTGCCATCCTGGGACAAGCCTGGCTTGACCCCAGGGGGGGCAGAAACCTGTCTGAGGGATTGGGCAGCAGCAGCAGCTGCTGTGAAACCCCAGGAAAAGGCAGTTTGGCAAGTACCAGGGTCTGTGCTACATACCACTGGGATCATGGAATTGTACCAATAATGCCAGGATGGCATAGAGGGGGGCAATTCCATGATCTTAGACATGTTACATGGCCATATTCGGAGTTACCATTGTGAAGCTACATATAGGTAGTGACCTATATGTAGTGCACGCGTGTAATGGTGTCCCTGCACTCACAAAGTTCAGGAGAATTGGCGCCCTGAACAATGTGGGGGGCACCTTGGCTAGTGCCAGGGTGCCCTCACACTAAGTAACTTTGGCACCTAACCTTTACCAGGGTAAAGGTTAGACATATAGGTGACTTATAAGTTACTTAAGTGCAGTGTAAAAATGGCTGTGAAATAACGTGGACGTTATTTCACTCAGGCTGCAGTGGCAGGGCCTGGTGTAAGAATTGTCAGTGCTCCCTATGGGTGGCAAAAGAAATGCTGCAGCCCATAGGGATCTCCTGGAACCCCAATACCCTGGGTACCTCGAGTACCATATACTAGGGAATTATAAGGGTGTTCCAGTAAGCCAAAGTAAATTGGTAAAATTGGTCACTAGCCTGTTAGTGACAATTTGTACAGAGAGAGCATAACCACTGAGGTTCTGGTTAGCAGAGCCTCAGTGAGACAGTTAGGCACCACACAGGGAACACACACATATAGGCCACACAACTTATGAGCACTGGGGTCCTGACTAGCAGGGTCCCAGGTGACACATAACACACCATACTGAAAACATAGGGTTTTCACTATGAGCACTGGGCCCTGGCTAGCAGGATCCCAGTGAGACAGTGAAAACACCCTGACATACACTCACAAACAGGCCAAAAGTGGGGGTAACAAGGCTAGAAAGAGGCTACTTTCTCACACAACCCCCCCCCCCCCCCCCAAACGAAGGACAATAAGGCTAACCTTGGCCAGTTGAGACTTTATTGTCTAAGTGGTGATAAGTAGAGAGTAGCTCTGCAAATAGACTGGTTACTCCCTTTATCATCCACTATATGGTTACTTCCCTGTGGGGATGTAAACCACCCTGTTTTGAAGGTTTTTTAGCTAAGCAACAATGTGAAGATGTATTTTCAGAGTTTCTATCAGTAAGTTTTAGTTTTAGAGCAGTGGGAATTGTCCACTGAACCTATTTGTAGTGATGGAAATGCCAGACAGGGATGCTGTCTCAGTAAAGCTATAGCTGGGCAAAAACTTTGTCCATATGGCTGGAAGAGAGAACAGGGATGCTGTTTCTCTTGAGTTGGAGCAGGGCAGGGATGCTGTCCTATGAGCTCCACACTAGGGCAGGGATGCTGTCCTAAGTGTTGTGAGGCAGTGCAGGGTTTCTGCACTAAAGTTTCTCTGGGATGGTTGGAGGGATGCTCCATGTTAACTAAAATGGTGCTCTTTTTCTCACCAATGTTAGTTATCCCACAGAGAGGTACTTCCACCTCAGGGAGTACAGTTTTGCCAACTGATGATTCCCTTGGAACAGGTGCCACCCCAGGAGAGGTTTCTCCCACCACAGGAATGGTATCCTGAATGGTAGGGTGGTTAGGGGATACTGTGATACCCTTTTTACCTGTTGATGGAGAGGGATCCTGAGTTTTCAGGCCTTCTCTCCTTTGCTTTTTCATTTCAATTGAAATGAGAGGGAACAATTCCTCAGGGATGCCCAACATGGCTGCATGGGCATAAAACGCTACATCAGCCCAACCTGAGGCCTCTAGGTCATTACCTAAGAGACAGTCTACAGGTAAGCTAGGTGATACCACCACCTGCTTAGGGCCAGTAACTCCACCCCAACTAAACTGAATTATAGCTAAGGGAAGAAACTTAGTGGAGTTATGGACATCAATAATTTTATACTGTTGTCCAATGATGTGTTGTTCAGGATGCACTAGGTTTTCAGTCACCAAAGTGATACTGGCACCTGTGTCCCTGTAGGCCAAGGCCTCAACACCATTTATTGAAACTGTCTGCCTGTACTTATCCATTGTAAGGGGACAAGCAGCCAGTGTGGCAAGGCCAATGCCACTAGGTGTGACAGAAAACTGTCTTGGGACTGACTACCCCAGTTTCTACTATGGACCCATAAGTGAACCTAACTACACCCTTAACTTGACTGTTGCCAGCAGTCCCACCACTAGTACCACTACTGCTAGGGGCACTAGAGCTTGATGTATTAGTGGTGGTAGGCTCAGGGGGTTTACCTGGACAGGACTTATCCCCTGGCCCATGGCCTTTGATTTTACACACAAAGCACCAAGGCTTTTTAATGTGTGTGGGTTGAGAAGAAGAGGAAGAATTTGTTTTATCCCCACCCTCTGAAGAGTGTTTAAGATTTGAAGAAGGATCTTTGGTTTTACCCTTATCCCCATGCTTATCTTGAGATTTTTCACCATCTTTCTTCTTATTGCCATCTTTGTCACCCCCTGTATGAACTTTTCTGTTCACCCTTGTTCTGACCCATTTGTCTGCCTTCTTTCCCAATTCTTGGGGAGAGGTCAGATCAGAGTCTACCAGGTACTGGTGCAACAAATCAGACACACAATTATTAAGAATATGCTCTCTCAGGATCAAGTTATACAGGCTGTCATAATCAGTAACTTTACTGCCATGTAACCACCCCTCCAAGGCCTTCGCTGAATGGTCAATGAAATCAACCCAGTCTTGTGAAGACTCCTTTTTGGTCTCTCTGAACTTTATCCTGTATTGTTCAGTGGTTAAGCCATAACCATCCAGGAGTGCATTCTTAAGAACATGGAAATTATTGGCATCACTTTCTTTCACAGTAAGGAGCCTATCCCTACCTTTTCCACTAAATGATAGCCATAGGATAGCAGCCCACTGCCTTTGAGGGACATCCTGTACAACACAGGCCCTCTCAAGTGCAGCAAACCACTTGTTAATGTCATCCCCCTCCTTATAAGGGGGAACTATCTTGTGCAGATTCCTGGAATCATGCTCTTTTACAGGATGACTATGGGGAATACTGCTGCTGCCACCATGGGTTTCAAAACCCAACTTCTGTCTTTCTTTCTCTAGTTCAAAAGACTGTCTATCCAAATCCAGCTGTTGCTTTTTAAGCGTCAGTCTGGTTTGTTCGACTCTCAACTTGTTGAGTTCCCTCTCTAACATTCTGTCATCAGGGTTGGTGGGAGGGACATTCTTAGACACAGAAGAATGAGCAGAAGGAGACCTGTCCCTTACAGAAGCCACCCTAACAGCTTGGCTAACAGAAACATTACTACCAGTGTGGTGAGAATAAATGCTTTTGCTATGATGTGAGACAACACTATTTGTATGGTGTGGCTCATCATCATTACCAACTATGCTAGACTGTCTAGTAATGGGCAGGCTAGGAAGTTTCTTTCCTGAATCTTTTCCTGGGGGGAAACGCTGAATCAGATTGGGAACTATTAGGTACTTTTTCAACAGATGGGGCACTTATGGCCTTATCTTGTTCTCTAAGCATGTTAACTAACAATTCCAAGGAAGGATTCTTCCCTACACTCAAACCTCTCTCTATGCAGAGACTCCTTGCTCCTTTCCAGCTAAGGTGATCATATGCAAGTTTGGACAGATCAACATTTTGGCCTGTGCCAGACATTTTTAGAGAGAGTTAAAGTGATAGAAAAAGAGAAAAAAGTTTTCAGAACTTTTAGAAAGACAGAAAAAAAACTTTAAAAACTTTAAAGAACTTTTTGAAAGTTTAGAAGTACTTTTCAGCACCTTAGAAAAGAGTGAAAAGAGGAAATGCAAAACTTTTTAGCAATGTGTACACACACTGAACTTGTTTTGTATATTTTTCTCTTATGAAAAGTACAATGACAAGAGTGGTAAGTAGTCTCAAAGCACTTATCCCACCACTGCACAACCAATGTAGGAGGCTGGACTGCCTTGTAGTGAGTACCAAGGGGTACTTGCACCTTGCACCAGGCCCAGTTATCCCTTATTAGTGTATAGGGTGTCTACCAGCTTAGGCTGATAAATAATGGTAGCTTAGCAGAGCAGCTTAGGCTGAACTAGGAGACGTGTGAAGCTACTACAGTACCACTAGTGTCACTTGCACAATATCATAAGAAAACACAATACACAGATATACTAAAAATAAAGGTACTTTATTTTTATGACAATATGCCAAAGTATCTCAGTGAGTACCCTCAGTATGAGGATAGCAATTATACACAAGTTATATGTACACAATACCAAAAATATGCAGTATAGTCTTAGAAAACAGTGCAAACAATGTATAGTTACAATAGGATGCAATGGGAACACATAGGGATAGGAGCAACACAAACCATATACTCCAAAAGTGGAATGTGAACCACGAATGGACCCCAAACCTATGTGACCTTGTAGAGGGTCGCTGGGACTATCAGAAAATAGTGAGAGTTAGAAAATTAGCCCTCCCCAAGACCCTGAAAAGTGAGTGCAAAGTGCACTGAAGTTCCCCAAAAGACAAAGAAGTCGTGATAGAGGAATAATGCAGGAAAGACACCAACCAACAATGCAACAACTGTGGATTTCCCATCTAGGGTACCTGTGGAACAAGGGGACCAAGTCCAAAAGTCACAAGCAAGTCGGAGATGGGCAAATGCCCAGGAAATGCCAGCTGTGGGTGCAAAGAAGCTTCTACTGGACAGAAGAATCTGCGGTTTCTGCAGGAACGAAAAGGGCTAGAGACTTCCCCTTTGGTGGACGGATCCCCCACGCCGTGGAGAGTCGTGCAGAAGTGTTTTCCCACCGAAAGAACGCCAACAAGCCTTGCTAGCTGCAAATTGTGCAGTTAGCGTTTTTGGAAGCTGCTGCGGCCCAGGAGGGACCAGGAGGTCGCAAATTGGACCAGGAGAGAGAGGGGACGTCGAGCAAGACAAGGAGCCCTCTCAGCAGCAGGTAGCACCCGGAGAAATGCCAGAAACAGGCACTATGAGGATGCGTGAAACGGTGCTCGCCGAAGTTGCACAAAGGAGTCCCACGTCGCCGGAGACCAACTTAGAAAGTCGTGCAATGCAGGTTAGAGTGCCGTGGACCAAGGCTTGGCTGTGCACAAAGGATTTCCGCCGGAAGTGCACAGGGGCCGGAGTAGTTGCAAAAGTTGCAGTTCCCAGCAATGCAGTCTAGCGAGGTGAGGCAAGGACTTACCTCCACCAAACTTGGACTGAAGAGTCACTGGACTGTGGGAGTCACTTGGACAGAGTTGCTGGATTCGAGGGACCTCGCTCGTCGTGCTGAGAGGAGACCCAAGGGACCGGTAATGCAGCTTTTTGGTGCCTGCGGTTGCAGGGGGAAGATTCCGTCGACCCACGGGAGATTTCTTCGGAGCTTCTGGTGCAGAGAGGAGGCAGTCTACCCCCACAGCATGCACAAGCAGGAAAACAGTCGAGAAGGCGGCAGGATCAGCGTTACAGAGTTGCAGTAGTCATCTTTGCTACTATGTTGCAGTTTTGCAGGCTTCCAGCGCGGTCAGCAGTCGATTCCTTGGCAGAAGGTGAAGAGAGAGATGCAGAGGAACTCTGATGAGCTCTTGCATTCGTTATCTAAAGTTTCCCCAGAGACAGAGACCCTAAATAGCCAGAAAAGAGGGTTTGGCTACTTAGGAGAGAGGATAGGCTACTAACACCTGAAGGAGCCTATCAGAAGGAGTCTCTGACGTCACCTGGTGGCACTGGCCACTCAGAGCAGTCCAGTGTGCTGGCAGCACCTCTGTTTCCAAGATGGCAGAGGTCTGGAGCATACTGGAGGAGCTCTGGACACCTCCCAGGGGAGGTGCAGGTCAGGGGAGTGGTCACTCCCCTTTCCTTTGTCCAGTTTTGCGCCAGAGCAGGGGCTAAGGGGTCCCTGAACCGGTGTAGACTGGCTTATGCAGAATTGGGCACATCTGTGCCCAAGAAAGCATTTCCAGAGGCTGGGGGAGGCTACTCCTCCCCTGCCTACACACCATTTTCCAAAGGGAGAGGGTGTAACACCCTCTCTCAGAGGAAGTCCTTTGTTCTGCCATCCTGGGACAAGCCTGGCTTGACCCCAGGGGGGCAGAAACCTGTCTGAGGGATTGGCAGCAGCAGCAGCTGCTGTGAAACCCCAGGAAAGGCAGTTTGGCAGTACCAGGGTCTGTGCTACATACCACTGGGATCATGGAATTGTACCAATAATGCCAGGATGGCATAGAGGGGGCAATTCCATGATCTTAGACATGTTACATGGCCATATTCGGAGTTACCATTGTGAAGCTACATATAGGTAGTGACCTATATGTAGTGCACGCGTGTAATGGTGTCCCTGCACTCACAAAGTTCAGGGAATTGGCCCTGAACAATGTGGGGGCACCTTGGCTAGTGCCAGGGTGCCCTCACACTAAGTAACTTTGCACCTAACCTTTACCAGGTAAAGGTTAGACATATAGGTGACTTATAAGTTACTTAAGTGCAGTGTAAAATGGCTGTGAAATAACGTGGACGTTATTTCACTCAGGCTGCAGTGGCAGGCCTGTGTAAGAATTGTCAGTGCTCCCTATGGGTGGCAAAAGAAATGCTGCAGCCCATAGGGATCTCCTGGAACCCCAATACCCTGGGTACCTCAGTACCATATACTAGGGAATTATAAGGGTGTTCCAGTAAGCCAAAGTAAATTGGTAAAATTGGTCACTAGCCTGTTAGTGACAATTTGTACAGAGAGAGCATAACCACTGAGGTTCTGGTTAGCAGAGCCTCAGTGAGACAGTTAGGCACCACACAGGGAACACACACATATAGGCCACAAACTTATGAGCACTGGGGTCCTGACTAGCAGGGTCCCAGTGACACATAACACACATACTGAAAACATAGGGTTTTCACTATGAGCACTGGGCCCTGGCTAGCAGGATCCCAGTGAGACAGTGAAAACACCCTGACATACACTCACAAACAGGCCAAAAGTGGGGGTAACAAGGCTAGAAAGAGGCTACTTTCTCACACAACCCCCCCCCCCCCAAACGAAGGACAATAAGGCTAACCTTGGCCAGTTGAGACTTTATTGTCTAAGTGGTGATAAGTAGAGAGTAGCTCTGCAATAGACTGGTTACTCCCTTTATCATCCACTATATGGTTACTTCCCTGTGGGGATGTAAACCACCCTGTTTGAAGGTTTTTTAGCTAAGCAACAATGTGAAGATGTATTTTCAGAGTTTCTATCAGTAAGTTTTAGTTTAGAGCAGTGGGAATTGTCCACTGAACCTATTTGTAGTGATGGAAATGCCAGACAGGGATGCTGTCTCAGTAAAGCTATAGCTGGGCAAAAACTTTGTCCATATGGCTGGAAGAGAGAACAGGGATGCTGTTTCTCTTGAGTTGGAGCAGGGCAGGGATGCTGTCCTATGAGCTCCACACTAGGGCAGGGATGCTGTCCTAAGTGTTGTGAGGCAGTGCAGGGTTTCTGCACTAAAGTTTCTCTGGGATGGTTGGAGGGATGCTCCATGTTAACTAAAATGGTGCTCTTTTTCTCACCAATGTTAGTTATCCCACAGAGAGGTACTTCCACCTCAGGGAGTACAGTTTTGCCAACTGATGATTCCCTTGGAACAGGTGCCACCCCAGGAGAGGTTTCTCCCACCACAGGAATGGTATCCTGAATGGTAGGGTGGTTAGGGGATACTGTGATACCCTTTTTACCTGTTGATGGAGAGGGATCCTGAGTTTTCAGGCCTTCTCTCCTTTGCTTTTTCATTTCAATTGAAATGAGAGGGAACAATTCCTCAGGGATGCCCAACATGGCTGCATGGGCATAAAACGCTACATCAGCCCAACCTGAGGCCTCTAGGTCATTACCTAAGAGACAGTCTACAGGTAAGCTAGGTGATACCACCACCTGCTTAGGGCCAGTAACTCCACCCCAACTAAACTGAATTATAGCTAAGGGAAGAAACTTAGTGGAGTTATGGACATCAATAATTTTATACTGTTGTCCAATGATGTGTTGTTCAGGATGCACTAGGTTTTCAGTCACCAAAGTGATACTGGCACCTGTGTCCCTGTAGGCCAAGGCCTCAACACCATTTATTGAAACTGTCTGCCTGTACTTATCCATTGTAAGGGGACAAGCAGCCAGTGTGGCAAGGCCAATGCCACTAGGTGTGACAGAAACTGTCTTGGGACTGACTACCCCAGTTTCTACTATGGACCCATAAGTGAACCTAACTACACCCTTAACTTGACTGTTGCCAGCAGTCCCACCACTAGTACCACTACTGCTAGGGGCACTAGAGCTTGATGTATTAGTGGTGGTAGGCTCAGGGGGTTTACCTGGACAGGACTTATCCCCTGGCCCATGGCCTTTGATTTTACACACAAAGCACCAAGGCTTTTTAATGTGTGTGGGTTGAGAAGAAGAGGAAGAATTTGTTTTATCCCCACCCTCTGAAGAGTGTTTAAGATTTGAAGAAGGATCTTTGGTTTTACCCTTATCCCCATGCTTATCTTGAGATTTTTCACCATCTTTCTTCTTAT
This sequence comes from Pleurodeles waltl, assembly GCF_031143425.1. NCBI lineage: Eukaryota > Metazoa > Chordata > Amphibia > Caudata > Salamandridae > Pleurodeles > Pleurodeles waltl. Next base: position 10,515,180 of record NW_027150097.1, on the reverse strand, counting down.
TGCCATCTTTGTCACCCCCTGTATGAACTTTTCTGTTCACCCTTGTTCTGACCCATTTGTCTGCCTTCTTTCCCAATTCTTGGGGAGAGGTCAGATCAGAGTCTACCAGGTACTGGTGCAACAAATCAGACACACAATTATTAAGAATATGCTCTCTCAGGATCAAGTTATACAGGCTGTCATAATCAGTAACTTTACTGCCATGTAACCACCCCTCCAAGGCCTTCGCTGAATGGTCAATGAAATCAACCCAGTCTTGTGAAGACTCCTTTTTGGTCTCTCTGAACTTTATCCTGTATTGTTCAGTGGTTAAGCCATAACCATCCAGGAGTGCATTCTTAAGAACATGGAAATTATTGGCATCACTTTCTTTCACAGTAAGGAGCCTATCCCTACCTTTTCCACTAAATGATAGCCATAGGATAGCAGCCCACTGCCTTTGAGGGACATCCTGTACAACACAGGCCCTCTCAAGTGCAGCAAACCACTTGTTAATGTCATCCCCCTCCTTATAAGGGGGAACTATCTTGTGCAGATTCCTGGAATCATGCTCTTTTACAGGATGACTATGGGGAATACTGCTGCTGCCACCATGGGTTTCAAAACCCAACTTCTGTCTTTCTTTCTCTAGTTCAAAAGACTGTCTATCCAAATCCAGCTGTTGCTTTTTAAGCGTCAGTCTGGTTTGTTCGACTCTCAACTTGTTGAGTTCCCTCTCTAACATTCTGTCATCAGGGTTGGTGGGAGGGACATTCTTAGACACAGAAGAATGAGCAGAAGGAGACCTGTCCCTTACAGAAGCCACCCTAACAGCTTGGCTAACAGAAACATTACTACCAGTGTGGTGAGAATAAATGCTTTTGCTATGATGTGAGACAACACTATTTGTATGGTGTGGCTCATCATCATTACCAACTATGCTAGACTGTCTAGTAATGGGCAGGCTAGGAAGTTTCTTTCCTGAATCTTTTCCTGGGGGAAACGCTGAATCAGATTGGGAACTATTAGGTACTTTTTCAACAGATGGGGCACTTATGGCCTTATCTTGTTCTCTAAGCATGTTAACTAACAATTCCAAGGAAGGATTCTTCCCTACACTCAAACCTCTCTCTATGCAGAGACTCCTTGCTCCTTTCCAGCTAAGGTGATCATATGCAAGTTTGGACAGATCAACATTTTGGCCTGTGCCAGACATTTTTAGAGAGAGTTAAAGTGATAGAAAAAGAGAAAAAAGTTTTCAGAACTTTTAGAAAGACAGAAAAAAAACTTTACAAACTTTTAAGAACTTTTTGAAAGTTTAGAAGTACTTTTCAGCACCTTAGAAAAGAGTGAAAAGAGGAAATGCAAAACTTTTTAGCAATGTGTACACACACTGAACTTGTTTTGTATATTTTTCTCTTATGAAAAGTACAATGACAAGAGGGGTAAGTAGTCTCAAAGCACTTATCCCACCACTGCACAACCAATGTAGGAGGCTGGACTGCCTTGTAGTGAGTACCAAGGGGTACTTGCACCTTGCACCAGGCCCAGTTATCCCTTATTAGTGTATAGGGTGTCTACCAGCTTAGGCTGATAAATAATGGTAGCTTAGCAGAGCAGCTTAGGCTGAACTAGGAGATGTGTGAAGCTACTACAGTACCACTAGTGTCACTTGCACAATATCATAAGAAAACACAATACACAGATATACTAAAAATAAAGGTACTTTATTTTTATGACAATATGCCAAAGTATCTCAGTGAGTACCCTCAGTATGAGGATAGCAATTATACACAAGTTATATGTACACAATACCAAAAATATGCAGTATAGTCTTAGAAAACAGTGCAAACAATGTATAGTTACAATAGGATGCAATGGGAACACATAGGGATAGGAGCAACACAAACCATATACTCCAAAAGTGGAATGTGAACCACGAATGGACCCCAAACCTATGTGACCTTGTAGAGGGTCGCTGGGACTATCAGAAAATAGTGAGAGTTAGAAAATTAGCCCTCCCCAAGACCCTGAAAAGTGAGTGCAAAGTGCACTGAAGTTCCCCAAAAGACAAAGAAGTCGTGATAGAGGAATAATGCAGGAAAGACACCAACCAACAATGCAACAACTGTGGATTTCCCATCTAGGGTACCTGTGGAACAAGGGGACCAAGTCCAAAAGTCACAAGCAAGTCGGAGATGGGCAAATGCCCAGGAAATGCCAGCTGTGGGTGCAAAGAAGCTTCTACTGGACAGAAGAAGCTGCGGTTTCTGCAGGAACGAAAAGGGCTAGAGACTTCCCTTTGGTGGACGGATCCCACACGCCGTGGAGAGTCGTGCAGAAGTGTTTTCCCACCGAAAGAACGCCAACAAGCCTTGCTAGCTGCAAATTGTGCAGTTAGCGTTTTTGGAAGCTGCTGCGGCCCAGGAGGGACCAGGAGGTCGCAAATTGGACCAGGAGAGAGAGGGGACGTCGAGCAAGACAAGGAGCCCTCTCAGCAGCAGGTAGCACCCGGAGAAGTGCCAGAAACAGGCACTATGAGGATGCGTGAAACGGTGCTCGCCGAAGTTGCTCAAAGGAGTCCCACGTCGCCGGAGACCAACTTAGAAAGTCGTGCAATGCAGGTTAGAGTGCCGTGGACTGAGGCTTGGCTGTGCACAAAGGATTTCCGCCGGAAGTGCACAGGGGCCGGAGTAGTTGCAAAAGTTGCGGTTCCCAGCAATGCAGTCTAGCGAGGTGAGGCAAGGACTTACCTCCACCAAACTTGGACTGAAGAGTCACTGGACTGTGGGAGTCACTTGGACAGAGTTGCTGGATTCGAGGGACCTCGCTCGTCGTGCTGAGAGGAGACCCAAGGGACCGGTAATGCAGCTTTTTGGTGCCTGCGGTTGCAGGGGGAAGATTCCGTCGACCCACGGGAGATTTCTTCGGAGCTTCTGGTGCAGAGAGGAGGCAGTCTACCCCCACAGCATGCACAAGCAGGAAAACAGTCGAGAAGGCGGCAGGATCAGCGTTACAGAGTTGCAGTAGTCGTCTTTGCTACTATGTTGCAGTTTTGCAGGCTTCCAGCGCGGTCAGCAGTCGATTCCTTGGCAGAAGGTGAAGAGAGAGATGCAGAGGAACTCTGATGTGCTCTTGCATTCGTTATCTAAAGTTTCCCCAGAGACAGAGACCCTAAATAGCCAGAAAAGAGGGTTTGGCTACTTAGGAGAGAGGATAGGCTACTAACACCTGAAGGAGCCTATCAGAAGGAGTCTCTGACGTCACCTGGTGGCACTGGCCACTCAGAGCAGTCCAGTGTGCTGGCAGCACCTCTGTTTCCAAGATGGCAGAGGTCTGGAGCATACTGGAGGAGCTCTGGACACCTCCCAGGGGAGGTGCAGGTCAGGGGAGTGGTCACTCCCCTTTCCTTTGTCCAGTTTCGCGCCAGAGCAGGGGCTAAGGGGTCCCTGAACCGGTGTAGACTGGCTTATGCAGAATTGGGCACATCTGTGCCCAAGAAAGCATTTCCAGAGGCTGGGGGAGGCTACTCCTCCCCTGCCTTCACACCATTTTCCAAAGGGAGAGGGTGTAACACTGTAGGAGGCTGGACTGGCTTGTAGTGAGTACCAAGGGGTACTTGCACCTTGCACCAGGCCCAGTTATCCCTTATTAGTGTATAGGGTGTCTAGCAGCTTAGGCTGATAGATAATGGTAGCTTAGCAGAGCAGCTTAGGCTGAACTAGGAGACGTGTGAAGCTACTACAGTACCACTTAGTGTCATATACACAATATCATAAGAAAACACAATACACAGTTATACTAAAAATAAAGGTACTTTATTTTTATGACAATATGCCAAAGTATCTTAGAGTGTACCCTCAGTGAGAGGATAGGAAATATACCCAAGATATATATACACAATAGCAAAAATATGCAGTATAGTCTTAGAAAACAGTGCAAACAATGTATAGTTACAATAGGATGCAATGGGGAAACATAGGGATAGGGGCAACACAAACCATATACTCCAAAAGTGGAATGCGAACCACGAATGGACCCCAAACCTATGTGACCTTGTAGAGGGTCGCTGGGACTATTAGAAAATAGTGAGAGTTAGAAAAATAACCCTCCCCAAGACCCTGAAAAGTGAGTGCAAAGTGCACTAAAGTTCCCCTAAGGACAAAATAGTCGTGTTAGAGGGAAAATGCAAGGAAAACACAAATCAGGAATGCAACAACGATGGATTCCTGACTGAGGGTACCTGTGGAACAAGGGGACCAAGTCCAAAAGTCACAAGCAACTCGGAGATGGGCAGATGCCCAAGAAATGCCAGCGGTTGGTGCAAAGAAGCTCTTACTAGGCTGAAGAACTGTGAATACTGCAGGAACGACAAGGGCTAGAGACTTCCCCTTTGGAGGATGGATCCCCCACGCCTTGGAGAGTCGTGCAGAAGTGTTTTCCCGCCGGATGGACGCCAACAAGCCTTGCTACACGCAAATCGTGCGTTTGGCGTTTTTGGAAGCTGCTGGGGCCCAGGAGGGACCAGAAGGTCGCAAATTGGACCTGCAGAGAGAGGGGACGTCGAGCAAGACAAAGAGCCCTCACTGAAGCAGGTAGCACCCGGAGAAGTGCCAGAAACAGGCACTACGAGGATGCGTGAAACGGTGCTCGCCGAAGTTGCACAAAGGAGTCCCACGTCGCCGGAGACCAACTTAGAAAGTCGTGCAATGCAGGTTAGAGTGCCGTGGACCCAGGGTTGGCTGTGCATGAAGGATTTCCGCCGGAAGTGCACAGGGGCCGGAGGAGCTTGCAAAGTCGCGGTTCCCAGCAATGCAGCCCAGCGAGGTGAGGCAAGGACTTACCTCCACCAAACTTGGGCTGAAGAGTCACTGGACTGTGGGGGTCACTTGGACGGTGTCGCTGGATTCGAGGGACCTCGCTCGTCGTGCTGAGAGGAGACCCAAGGGACCGGTAATGCAGCTTTTTGGTGCCTGCGGTTGCAGGGGGAAGATTCCGTCGACCCACGGGAGATTTCTTCGGAGCTTCTGGTGCAGAGAGGAGGCAGACTACCCCCACAGCATGCACAAGCAGGAAAACAGTCGTGAAGGCGGCAGGATCAGCGTTACAGAGTTGCAGTAGTCGTCTTTGCTACTATGTTGCAGGTTTGCAGGCTTCCAGCGCGGTCAGCGGTCGATTCCTTATCAGAAGGTGAAGAGGGAGATGCAGAGGAACTCGACTGAGCTCATGCATTCGTTATCTAAAGTTTCCCCAGAGACAGAGACCCTAAATAGCCAGAAAAGAGGGTTTGGCTACCTAGGAGAGAGGAAAGGCTACTAACACCTGAAGGAGCCTATCACAAGGAGTCTCTGACGTCACCTGGTGGCACTGGCCACTCAGAGCAGTCCAGTGTGCCAGCAGCACCTCTGTTTCCAAGATGGCAGAGGTCTGGAGCACACTGGAGGAGCTCTGGACACCTCCCAGGGGAGGTGCAGGTCAGGGGAGTGGTCACTCCCCTTTCCTTTGTCCAGTTTCGCGCCAGAGCAGGGGCTAAGGGGTCCCTGAACCGGTGTAGACTGGCTTATGCAGAATTGGGCACATCTGTGCCCAACAAAGCATTTCCAGAGGCTGGGGGAGGCTACTCCTCCCCTGCCTTCACACCATTTTCCAAAGGGAGAGGGTGTCACACCCTCTCTCAGAGGAAGTTCTTTGTTCTGCCATCCTGGGCCAGGCCTGGCTGGACCCCAGGAGGGCAGCTGCCTGTCTGAGGGGTTGGCAGCAGCAGGAGCTGCAGAGAAACCCCAGGAAGGGCAGTCTGGCAGTACCAGGGTCTGTGCTACAGACCACTGGGATCATGGAATTGTACCAACAATGCCAGGATGGCATAGAGGGGGCAATTCCATGATCATAGACATGTTACATGGCCATATTCGGAGTTACCATGGTGAAGCTACATATAGGTAGTGACCTATATGTAGTGCACGCGTGTAATGGTGTCCCCGCACTCACAAAGTTCAGTGAATTGTCTCTGAACAATGTGGGGGCACCTTGGCTAGTGCCAGGGTGCCCTCACACTAAGTAACTTTGCACCTAACCTTTACCAGGTAAAGGTTAGACATATAGGTGACTTATAAGTTACTTAAGTGCAGTGTAAAATGGCTGTGAAATAACGTGGACGTTATTTCACTCAGGCTGCAGTGGCAGGCCTGTGTAAGAATTGTCAGAGCTCCCTATGGGTGGCAAAAGAAATGCTGCAGCCCATAGGGATCTCCTGGAACCCCAATACCCTGGGTACCTTAGTACCATATACTAGGGAATTATAAGGGTGTTCCAGTAAGCCAATGTAAATTGGTAAAAATGGTCACTAGCCTGTTAGTGACAATTTAGAAAGAAATGAGAGAGCATAACCACTGAGGTTCTGATTAGTAGAGCCTCAGTGAGACAGTTAGTCACTACACAGGTAACACATTCAGGCACACTTATGAGCACTGGGGCCCTGGGTTACCAGGGTCCCAGTGACACATACCACTAAAACAACATATATACAGTGAAAAATGGGGGTAACATGCCAGGCAAGATGGTACTTTCCTACACAACCCCCCCCCAAACGAAGGACAATAAGACTAGCCATTACCTGATGAGTCTTCATTGTCTAAGTGGAAATATCTGGAGAGTCCATCTGCATTGGAGTGGCTACTCCCAGGTCTATGTTCCACTGTATAGTCCATTCCCTGTAGGGATATGGACCACCTCAACAATTTAGGATTTTCACCTTTCATTTGTTTTAGCCAAAGTAGAGGTTTGTGGTCTGTCTGAACAATGAAGTGAGTGCCAAACAAGTATGGCCTCAACTTCTTCAGAGCCCAGACCACAGCAAAGGCCTCCCTCTCAATGGCAGACCAACGCTTTTCTCTAGGGGTCAACCTCCTACTAATAAAAGCAACAGGTTGATCCTGGCCCTCAGAATTAAGTTGTGATAGGACTGCCCCTACTCCTAATTCAGATGCATCAGTCTGGACATAGAATTTTTTAGAGTAACAAGGGCTTTTCAGGACAGGTGCAGAGCACATGGCCTGCTTCAGCTCCTCAAAAGCTTTCTGACAGTTTGCTGTCCATATTACCTTTTTAGGCATTTTCTTGGATGTGAGGTCATTAAGAGGGGCTGCAATGGAGCCATAGTTCTTAATGAACCTCCTGTAATACCCAGTGAGGCCTAGGAAGGCTCTCACCTGAGTCTGAGTGGTAGGGGGAACCCAATCAATAATAGTTTGGATTTTCCCCTGCAGTGGTGCAATCTGTTCCCCACCAACAAGGTGTCCCAGATAAACCACCTTACCCTGCCCTATCTGGCACTTTGAAGCCTTGATAGTGAGGCCTGCCTTTTGCAGAGCCTCCAAAACTTTCCATAGGTGGACCAGGTGATCATCCCAGCTGGAGCTAAAGACAGCTATATCATCCAAATATGCTGCACTGAAAGCTTCCAGCCCTTGCAGGACTGTGTTCACCAACCTCTGAAAAGTGGCAGGTGCATTTTTCAAACCAAAAGGCATTACAGTAAACTGGTAATGTCCTCCAATGGTAGAAAATGCAGTCTTAGGTTTAGCATCTTCTGACAATTTGATCTGCCAATACCCTGCAGTCAAATCAAAAGTGCTTAGATACTTGGCAGATGCCAGTGTATCTATGAGCTCATCTGCCCTGGGTATAGGGTGAGCATCAGTTTTGGTTACCAAGTTGAGACCTCTATAGTCTACACAAAACCGCATTTCTTTCTTTCCATCTTTAGAATTGGGTTTTGGTACCAGTACCACAGGAGAAGCCCATGGACTGTCAGAGTGCTCAACCACTCCTAGTTCCAACATTTTCTGAACTTCTTGCTTTATGCAGTCCCTGACATGGTCAGGCTGCCTATAGATCTTACTTTTGACAGGTAAACTGTCTCCAGTATCTATAGTGTGCTCACACCAAGAAGTGGTGCCTGGCACAATGGAGAAGAGTTCTGAAAATTGTCCTAGGAGATTTATGCAATTATCTTTCTGCTCAGCAGTAAGACAATCAGCCAAAACTACACCTTCCACAAGAGCATCTTGTTCTGTGGAAGAGAAGAGATCAGGTAGAGGATCACTGTCTTCTTCCTGTCCCTCATCTGTTGCCATGAGCAGGGTGAGATCAGCCCTGTCATAGTAGGGTTTCAGGCGGTTGACATGGAGCACCCTAAGGGGACTCCTGGCAGTGCCTAAGTCAACCAAGTAGGTGACTTCGCCCTTCTTTTCAACAATTGTGTGGGGTCCACTCCATTTATCTTGGAGTGCTCTTGGGGCCACAGGCTCCAAGACCCACACTTTCTGCCCTGGTTGGTACTGAACCAAAACAGCCTTCTGATCATGCCATTGCTTCTGGAGCTCTTGGCTGGCCTGAAGGTTTTTACTGGCCTTTTTCATGTACTCAGCCATCCTTGATCTGAGGCCAAGTACATAATCCACAATATCCTGCTTAGGAGCTTTTAAAGGTTGTTCCCAACCCTCCTTTACAAGTGTGAGTGGACCCCTAACAGGGTGTCCAAAAAGAAGTTCAAAGGGGCTGAAGCCCACTCCTTTCTGGGGTACCTCCCTGTAGGCAAAAAGGAGGCATGGTAGAAGGATATCCCATCTCCTGCGGAGTTTTTCAGGGAGTCCCATAATCATGCCTTTGAGAGTTTTATTAAACCTCTCCACCAGTCCATTTGTTTGTGGATGATAGGGTGTTGTGAACTTGTAAGTTACACCACACTCCTTCCACATGGCCTTTAAGTATGCAGACATGAAATTGCTTCCTCTGTCTGATACTACTTCCTTTGGGAAGCCCACCCTGGAAAATATTCCCAGGAGGGCCTTTGCCACTGCAGGAGCTGTAGTGGTCCTTAAAGGAATAGCTTCAGGATATCTTGTGGCATGGTCCACTACCACCAAGATAAACCTATTGCCTGAAGCAGTAGGAGGGTCAAGGGGGCCAACTATGTCAACCCCTACCCTTTCAAAGGGAACCCCAACCACAGGCAGTGGGATAAGGGGTGCCTTTGGAGTGCCACCTGTCTTACCACTGGCTTGACAGGTTTCACAGGACTTACAAAATTCTTTTGTGTCCTCAGACATCCTAGGCCAATGAAACAGTGGTACCAATCTGTCCCAAGTTTTCATTTGACCCAGGTGCCCAGCTAAGGGAATGTCATGTGCCAGTGTTAGGAGGAACTTTCTGTACTCCTGAGGGATCACTAATCTCCTGGCAGCTCCAGGTTTAGGATCCCTATGCTCAGTGTACAAGAGGTTGTCCTCCCAGTAAACTCTGTGTGAGTCACTGACATCCCCATTAGCCTGTTTGACAGCTTGCTGTCTGAGACCCTCTAATGTGGGACAGGTTTGCTGTGCCACACTCAGCTCCTCTCTGGCAGGCCCCCCTTCACCCAAAAGGTCAGCAGTGTCTGCTTCCAGCTCCTCTGGTGTAGGTTCTGCACAGGGAGGGAATTCTTCTTCCTCAGAAGTAGAATCCACTGTAGAGGGAGGGATAGTAGGAAGTGGTTTGCTTCTACTAGCCCTAGCTTTAGGGAGCACTTGGTCCATTGTTCCAGGATCCAAGCTTCCCTGTCCTTTTTGCTTTTTGGCCTGAGCCCTTGTCAAAGCAAAAATATGCCCTGGGATGCCCAGCATTGCTGCATGGGCCTCCAACTCCACATCTGACCAAGCTGATGTCTCCAAATCGTTCCCTAATAGACAGTCTACAGGTAAATCTGAAGCTACCACAACTTTCTTTGGACCAGATACCCCCCCCCAGTTGAGATTTACAACAGCCATGGGGTGGCTTTGTGTTATGTTGTGAGCATCGGTTACTTGGTACTGGTGTCCAAGTATGTGTTGTTCAGGGTGCACCAGTTTCTCAATCACCATTGTGACACTGGCACCTGTGTCCCTGTAGGCCTGGATCTCAACACCATTTATTAGGGTTAGTTGCTTGTACTTCTCCAAGTTATGGGGGCAAGCAACCAAAGTGGCTAAGTCAATAGCCCCTTCAGAGACTAAAGTAGCCTCTGTGGTCTCCCTAATCAGACCAACCCCAACTAAATTACCAAAAGTGAGCCCAGCTACTCCCTTGGATTGGCTATTAGTAGGTTTGCTCCCACCACCACTGCTATTAGTAGGGACACTAGGTGTAGCAGTAGGGGTTGTAGTGGTAGGAGCTGTGGTGCCTTTCTTTGGACAACTGGGATCTGTTGTCCAATGGCCTTTTATCTTACATAAATAGCACCATGGTTTCTTTTCCTTGTTCTGAGTAAAGGAGGATTTGGACCCACCACCCCCACCAGAGTGTTTTTGTGGGCCTGATGAAGACTCATTTTTAGATTTGTCCCCACCCTTGTCAGAAGACTTACCATCCTTCTTTTTGTTGCCATCTTTGTCACCCCCTGTATGAACTTTTCTGTTCACTCTTGTTCTGACCCATTTGTCTGCCTTCTTTCCCAATTCTTGGGGAGAGGTCAGATCAGAGTCCACCAAGTACTGGTGCAACAAATCAGACACACAATTATTAAGAATATGCTCTCTCAGGATCAAGTTATACAGGCTGTCATAATCAGTAACTTTACTGCCATGTAACCACCCCTCCAAGGCCTTCACTGCCTGGTCAATGAAATCAACCCAGTCTTGTGAAGACTCCTTTTTGGTATCTCTGAACTTTATCCTGTACTGTTCAGTGGTTAAGCCATAACCATCCAGGAGTGCATTCTTAAGAACTTGGAAATTGTTAGCATCATTTTCTTTTACAGTAAGGAGCCTATCCCTACCTTTTCCAGTAAATGATAGCCATAGGATAGCAGCCCACTGCTTTTGAGGGACATCCTGTACAGCACAGGCCCTCTCAAGTGCAGCAAACCACTTGTTAATGTCATCCCCCTCCTTGTAAGGGGGAACTATCTTATGCAGATTCCTGGAATCATGCTCTTTTGCAGGATGACTATGGGGAATACTGCTGCTGCCACCATGGGTATCTAAACCCATCTTCTGTCTTTCCCTCTCTATTTCTAAAGACTGTCTATCCAAATCCAGCTGTTGCTTCTTGAGCTTCAGTCTGGTTTGCTCCACTCTCAATCTATTGAGCTCCCTTTCTAACAATCTGTCATCAGGGTGGGTGGGAGGGACATTTCTAGATACAGAGGTATGATGGGAATGAACAGAAGGAGACCTGTCCCTTACAGAGGGCACCCTAACAGCTTGGCTACCAGCATAATGTGAGAGCACATCATCAGTATGATGTGATTCAACCTCTGTACCAACTATGCTAGACTGTCTAGTAATGGGCAGGCTGAGAAGTTTCTTTCCTGAACCTTTTCCTGGGGGAGTCCCTGGATCAGATTGAGAACCATTAGCTACTTTTTCTACAGATTGGGCACTTATGGCCTTATCCTGTACTCTAAGCATATTAATTAACAGTTCTAAGGAATGATTCTTTCCTACACTCAAACCTCTCTCTATGCAGAGACTCCTTGCTCCTTTCCAGCTAAGGTGATCATATGCAAGTTTGGACAGTTCAACTTTTTGGCCTGTGCCAGACATTGTTTAGAGAGAGTTAAAGTGATAGACAAAGAGAAAAAAGTTTTCAGAATTTTTTTGGAAAGACAGAAAAAACTTTTTAAACTTTTAAGAACTTTTTGAAAGTTTAGAAGTACTTTTCAGCACTTAGAAAAGAGTGAAAAGAGGAAATGCAAAACTTTTTGGCTATGTGTATATACACTGACCTTGTTTTGTATATTTTTCTCTTATGAAAAGTACAATGACAAGAGTGGTAAGTAGTCTCAAAGCACTTATCCCACCGCTGCACAACCAATGTAGGAGGCTGGACTGGCTTGTAGTGAGTACCAAGGGGTACTTGCACCTTGCACCAGGCCCAGTTATCCCTTATTAGTGTATAGGGTGTCTAGCAGCTTAGGCTGATAGATAATGGTAGCTTAGCAGAGCAGCTTAGGCTGAACTAGGAGACGTGTGAAGCTACTACAGTACCACTTAGTGTCATATACACAATATCATAAGAAAACACAATACACAGTTATACTAAAAATAAAGGTACTTTATTTTTATGACAATATGCCAAAGTATCTTAGAGTGTACCCTCAGTGAGAGGATAGGAAATATACCCAAGATATATATACACAATAGCAAAAATATGCAGTATAGTCTTAGAAAACAGTGCAAACAATGTATAGTTACAATAGGATGCAATGGGGAAACATAGGGATAGGGGCAACACAAACCATATACTCCAAAAGTGGAATGCGAACCACGAATGGACCCCAAACCTATGTGACCTTGTAGAGGGTCGCTGGGACTATTAGAAAATAGTGAGAGTTAGAAAAATAACCCTCCCCAAGACCCTGAAAAGTGAGTGCAAAGTGCACTAAAGTTCCCCTAAGGACAAAATAGTCGTGTTAGAGGGAAAATGCAAGGAAAACACAAATCAGCAATGCAACAACGATGGATTCCTGACTGAGGGTACCTGTGGAACAAGGGGACCAAGTCCAAAAGTCACAAGCAACTCGGAGATGGGCAGATGCCCAAGAAATGCCAGCGGTTGGTGCAAAGAAGCTCTTACTAGGCTGAAGAACTGTGAATACTGCAGGAACGACAAGGGCTAGAGACTTCCCCTTTGGAGGATGGATCCCCCACGCCTTGGAGAGTCGTGCAAAAGTGTTTTCCCGCCGGATGGACGCCAACAAGCCTTGCTACACGCAAATCGTGCGTTTGGCGTTTTTGGACGCTGCTGGGGCCCAGGAGGGACCAGAAGGTCGCAAATTGGACCTGCAGAGAGAGGGGACGTCGAGAAAGACAAAGAGCCCTCACTGAAGCAGGTAGCACCCGGAGAAGTGCCAGAAACAGGCACTACGAGGATGCGTGAAACGGTGCTCGCCGAAGTTGCACAAAGGAGTCCCACGTCGCCGGAGACCAACTTAGAAAGTCGTGCAATGCAGGTTAGAGTGCCGTGGACCCAGGCTTGGCTGTGCACGAAGGATTTCCGCCGGAAGTGCACAGGGGCCGGAGTAGCTGCAAAGTCGCGGTTCCCAGCAATGCAGCCCAGCGAGGTGAGGCAAGGACTTACCTCCACCAAACTTGGGCTGAAGAGTCACTGGACTGTGGGAGTCACTTGGACGGTGTCGCTGGATTCGAGGGACCTCGCTCGTCGTGCTGAGAGGAGACCCAAGGGACCGGTAATGCAGCTTTTTGGTGCCTGCGGTTGCAGGGGGAAGATTCCGTCGACCCACGGGAGATTTCTTCGGAGCTTCTGGTGCAGAGAGGAGGCAGACTACCCCCACAGCATGCACAAGCAGGAAAACAGTCGAGAAGGCGGCAGGATCAGCGTTACAGAGTTGCAGTAGTCGTCTTTGCTACTATGTTGCAGGTTTGCAGGCTTCCAGCGCGGTCAGCGGTCGATTCCTTATCAGAAGGTGAAGAGGGAGATGCAGAGGAACTCGGCTGAGCTCATGCATTCGTTATCTAAAGTTTCCCCAGAGACAGAGACCCTAAATAGCCAGAAAAGAGGGTTTGGCTACCTAGGAGAGAGGAAAGGCTACTAACACCTGAAGGAGCCTATCACAAGGAGTCTCTGACGTCACCTGGTGGCACTGGCCACTCAGAGCAGTCCAGTGTGCCAGCAGCACCTCTGTTTCCAAGATGGCAGAGGTCTGGAGCACACTGGAGGAGCTCTGGACACCTCCCAGGGGAGGTGCAGGTCAGGGGAGTGGTCACTCCCCTTTCCTTTGTCCAGTTTCGCGCCAGAGCAGGGGCTAAGGGGTCCCTGAACCGGTGTAGACTGGCTTATGCAGAATTGGGCACATCTGTGCCCAACAAAGCATTTCCAGAGGCTGGGGGAGGCTACTCCTCCCCTGCCTTCACACCATTTTCCAAAGGGAGAGGGTGTCACACCCTCTCTCAGAGGAAGTTCTTTGTTCTGCCATCCTGGGCCAGGCCTGGCTGGTCCCCAGGAGGGCAGCTGCCTGTCTGAGGGGTTGGCAGCAGCTGCAGAGAAACCCCAGGAAGGGCAGTCTGGCAGTACCAGGGTCTGTGCTACAGACCACTGGGATCATGGAATTGTACCAACAATGCCAGGATGGCATAGAGGGGGCAATTCCATGATCATAGACATGTTACATGGCCATATTCGGAGTTACCATGGTGAAGCTACATATAGGTAGTGACCTATATGTAGTGCACGCGTGTAATGGTGTCCCCGCACTCACAAAGTTCAGTGAATTGGCTCTGAACAATGTGGGGGCACCTTGGCTAGTGCCAGGGTGCCCTCACACTAAGTAACTTTGCACCTAACCTTTACCAGGTAAAGGTTAGACATATAGGTGACTTATAAGTTACTTAAGTGCAGTGTAAAATGGCTGTGAAATAACGTGGACGTTATTTCACTCAGGCTGCAGTGGCAGGCCTGTGTAAGAATTGTCAGAGCTCCCTATGGGTGGCAAAAGAAATGCTGCAGCCCATAGGGATCTCCTGGAACCCCAATACCCTGGGTACCTTAGTACCATATACTAGGGAATTATAAGGGTGTTCCAGTAAGCCAATGTAAATTGGTAAAAATGGTCACTAGCCTGTTAGTGACAATTTAGAAAGAAATGAGAGAGCATAACCACTGAGGTTCTGATTAGCAGAGCCTCAGTGAGACAGTTAGTCACTACACAGGTAACACATTCAGGCACACTTATGAGCACTGGGGCCCTGGGTTACCAGGGTCCCAGTGACACATACCACTAAAACAACATATATACAGTGAAAAATGGGGGTAACATGCCAGGCAAGATGGTACTTTCCTACAAACACCCTCTCTCAGAGGAAGTCCTTTGTTCTGCCATCCTGGGACAAGCCTGGCTTGACCCCAGGGGGGCAGAAACCTGTCTGAGGGGTTGGCAGCAGCTGCAGTGAATCCCCAGGAAAGGCAGTTTGGCAGTACCAGGGTCTGTGCTACAGACCACTGGGATCATGGAATTGTACCAATAATGCCAGGATGGCATAGAGGGGGCAATTCCATGATCTTAGACATGTTACATGGCCATATTCGGAGTTACCATTGTGAAGCTACATATAGGTAGTGACCTATATGTAGTGCACGAGTGTAATGGTGTCCCCGCACTCACAAAGTTCAGGGAATTGGCCCTGAACAATGTGGGGGCACCTTGGCTAGTGCCAGGGTGCCCTCACACTAAGTAACTTTGCACCTAACCTTTACCAGGTAAAGGTTAGACATATAGGTGACTTATAAGTTACTTAAGTGCAGTGTAAAATGGCTGTGAAATAACGTGGACGTTATTTCACTCAGGCTGCAGTGGCAGGCCTGTGTAAGAATTGTCAGTGCTCCCTATGGGTGGCAAAAGAAATGCTGCAGCCCATAGGGATCTCCTGGAACCCCAATACCCTGGGTACCTCAGTACCATATACTAGGGAATTATAAGGGTGTTCCAGTAAGCCAATGTAAATTGGTAAAATTGGTCACTAGCCTGTTAGTGACAATTTGTACAGAGAGAGCATAACCACTGAGGTTCTGGTTAGCAGAGCCTCAGTGAGACAGTTAGGCACCACACAGGGAACACACACATATAGGCCACAAACTTATGAGCACTGGGGTCCTGACTAGCAGGGTCCCAGTGACACATAACAAACATACTGAAAACATAGGGTTTTCACTATGAGCACTGGGCCCTGGCTAGCAGGATCCCAGTGAGACAGTGAAAACACCCTGACATACACTCACAAACAGGCCAAAAGTGGGGGTAACAAGGCTAGAAAGAGGCTACTTTCTCACAGTTGTCTCTTGAGTGCCTGTGAGCCTTATTAGAGACCAAGAGCAGCTGCTGATGGAAAAGTGTTAAACATTGGAACTTGAAGGACCTGATGCAGGACCTCATGGCAAACAAGTTTGATTTTGAGGGGATTTCATCAGATACAACTTCAGGCTTGGCCCTCTGGAGGATTTTGAGCTCTATAAAAAAATCTAAGTGCGGAGGTAGGTATCTTGGCCAGGCAAAGGTGTGAAAAGGATTCAGCCACGAAGAGGACATTGTCTGGTGTGAAGATTGAATTTTCTGTTGGGAGTCCTTCCTGCCAAAATCCAACTGCTTCAGCAGAACCTTACTCAATGGCTTTACAATTATGAGAAGATTTCGCCAGATGCAACCTGCAACCTTGACCCACTAGCAGATTTTCACTTTCACTTCAAAGACAAAGGGCCCCATTACAAGTGTGGTGGTCCGAGGATCCCCACACCCGCAGTGACGGTTGGACCACCACACTCCAGGTGTCTGACTGCTAAATTAAAACCTTGGCGGGCCAACCCGCCAGGACACCGCCGACCCCTCCAGGAACATGGTTCCTAATGAGGTGACTACGGTCAGAGTTGTACTCAGCCAGGGCAGCACTGAACTCAGCACCGCCTGGCTGATTACAACTCAGCTTTCCACCAGCCTTTCCATGGTGGAGACCCACCATTTAAGGCTGGCAGAAGGCCAGTGCTGGGGACCACAATGTGGTCCCTCCACTACCCATGCCCATGTCAGTTTGCATTCTGATGGTGCTGGTGTGCTACGATATTGGCCTCAGCTCCCTTAATGAAGCTGAGGCCAATATCGTAGCGTTGTTTCTACTGGTTAGCCTGGCAGGAACATTACAATATGCTCGGGGTGGGTGTCACCAGTATGACGGTGGAGTCCTCCCCGCCAGATTGGCGGTCAGCTTGTCTGACTGCCAACCTCCTAATGAGGCCCTAAGTCTGAGGAAAATCTTTTCACCATGACAACCCTGTTGGACATAGGATCTCTGGTTGGCAGAGTGTAGCAGGGTCCACTTACCTTTGTTTTCTGTTTCCCGTTTCTCCTTGGGGTTCCACGATGAGGAGACGCTCAAGCCAGGGACACCTACAAAACAAAGATGAAATAAAGAGAACATTAAAGTGATACCCAGACCCAGAAAGAAGAAGAAAAAGAGAAACTAGAAAGGAAGAAGAAGCAGAAGAGAGACTAGAAAGGAAGAAACAAGAAAGATATTTATAAACTGAACACCAGTGACTATATAGACAGAGGATATTGAATAAAAAGTATTATAAAGACCATCAAGATTTGGCGTCTTCCATTTCCGGGGCAAAGAACCCCTACACAGAGGTATACACCTTTGTCCGAATAAGGACCACAATCCTAGTCAGGGTAAGTCACACACAATCCAAATTATCCTGTGCCCACCCTCTGGTAGCTTGGCACTCAGCAGTCAGGCTTAACTTAGAAGACAATGTGTAAAGTATTTGTGCAATAAATCATACAGTAGCACAGTGAAAACCCAACAAAAATACACCACACAGGTTTAGAAAAATATAAGATATTTATCTGGGTAAATGAAGGCCAAAACGATAAAGATTCAAATAAGCACAAGTTGAGATATAACTTTTGCAAGATTAAAAAGAGTCTTAAATCTTAGAAATCAACAGTTGTCTCTTAGTTTCACAAAGTACCTGGTTTGCGTCAAAAATAACATGCACAGAGACCGCAGAGGAGGAGATGCGTGGAAAAATAGGGTGTGCGTTGGAATTTCCGGCGTGGCACAGACTTTGCATCGTTTCTTTCCATGCTGCAAGGGGCTTTGCGCCGATTTCCGGCACGCAGTCTTGGTTCCTCACTGTGGGCTGGGGATCTTTTTGACACCCAGGGACGATGCGTGGAAATCTTGGGCATGTGGGATGAAGTCACAGGCCTTGCGTCGATCCAGTATGGCGATGTGTCAAATTTTGTCTTGTGCGGCAAGCGCTGCACTGATTCTTCACTCGGGAAGTCGGGCTGCATCATTCCAGTTCGGCTGTGTCGATCCAGTAGGGCTGTGCATTGAATTTATGGTCGCAAAGCAGGCGCTGCATCGAATCCTCACTCGGTAAGTCAGGCTGCATCGTTCTAGTTCGTCTGTGAAGCAATTTTCTTGACACAAGCAGGCTGTGCGTCGTTTCCGGTAAGCTGTGCGTCGATTTTCGGTACACAAGAGGTTCCTTCAAGAGATGAAGTCCTGGCACTGAGACTTCAGAAAACAGGAGGCAAGCTCAATCCAAGACCCTGGAGAGCACATCTCAGCAAAGCCAGAGGGCAGCAGGGCAGCAAGGCAACAGCAGGGCAGCAGTCCGTGTCAGCAAAACTATCCAGATGAGTCCTTTGCACAGCCAGGCTGTTCCTCTTGACAGGTTGTAGGTTCAGGTCCAGAAATGTCTGATCTGGTGGGGTCAGAGACCCAGTATACATACACCCCAAAATGCCTTTGAAGTGTGGGAGACTTCCAAGAGTGGTTTTCAAGTGTACAAGTTCCCCCCTCAGTACAGGTCTGTCTGCCAAGGTCACAGTAGGGGGTTTGGCAGTCGATTGTGTGAGGGCAGGTGTAAGGAAATGCCTCCTTGGCATGGTTACCCCCTGACTTTTTGCCTTTGCTGATGCTATGTTTTGAATTGAAAGTGTGCTGAGGCCTGCTAACCAGGCCCCAGCACCAGTGTTCTTTCCCTAACCTGTACGTTTGTTTTCACAATTGGCACACCCTGGCATCCAGGTAAGCCCCTTGTAACTGGTACCCCTGGTACCAAGGGCCCTGATGCCAGGGAAGGTCTCTAAGGGCTGCAGCATATCTTATGCCACCCTGGGGACCCCTCACTCAGCACAGACACACTGCTTGCCAGCTTGTGTGTGCTGGTGAGGACAAAACGAGTAAGTCGACATGGCACTCCCCTCAGAGTGCCATGCCAACCTCACACTGCCTATGCAGTATGGATAAGTCACCCCTCTAGCAGGCCTTAGAGCCCTAAGGCAGGGTGCACTATACCATAGGTGAGGGCACCAGTGCATGAGCACTGTGCCCCTACAGTGTCTAAGCCAAACCTTAGACATTGTAAGTGCAGAGTAGCCATAAGAGTATATGGTCTGGGAGTCTGTCAAACACGAACTCCACAGCACCATAATGGCTACACTGAAAACTGGGAAGTTTGGTATCAAACTTCTCAGCACAATAAATGCACACTGATGCCGGTGTACATTTTATTGTAAAATACACCCCAGAGGGCCCCTTAAAGGTGCCCCTGAAACCTTAACCAACTACCTGTGTAGGCTGACTGGTTCTAGCAGCCTGCCGCACTCGAGACATGTTGCTGGCCACATGGGGAGAGTGCCTTTGTCACTCTGTGGCTAGTAACAAAGCCTGCACTGGGTGGAGATGCTATCACCTCCCCCTTGCAGGAGCTGTAACACCTGGCGGTGAGTCTCAAAGGCTCACCCCCTTTGTTCCAGCACCACAGGGCATTCCAGCTAGTGGAGTTGCCTGCCCCCTCTGGCCACGGCCCCACTTTTGGCGGCAAGGCCGGAGGAGATAATGAGAAAAACAAGGAGGAGTCACTGGCCAGTCTGGACAGCCCCTAAGGCAACCTGAGCTGAAGTGACTCTGACTTTTAGGAATCCTCCATCTTGCAGATGGAGGATCCCCCCAATAGGGATAGGAATGTGACCCCCTCCCCTTGGGAGGAGGCACAAAGAGGGTGTAGCCACCCTCAGGGCTAGTAGCCATTGGCTACTGCCCTCCCTGACCTAAACACACCCCTAAATTCTGTATTTAGGGGCTCCCCTGAACCTAGGAACTCAGATTCCTGCAACCTAAGAAGAAGAGGACTGCTGAGCTGAAAAACCCTGCAGAGAAGACGGAGACACCAACTGCCTTGGCCCCAGCTCTACCGGCCTGTCTCCCCCTTCGGAAGAAAACTGCTCCAGCGACGCTTTCCCCAGGACCAGCGACCTCTGAATCCTCAGAGGACTGCCCTGCTCTAAAAGGACCAAGAAACTCCCGAGAACAGCGGCCCTGTTCACCCAAGACTGCAACTTTGTTTCCAAAGGAGTAACTTAAAGACAAACAGCGTTTCCCGCCAGAAGCGTGAGACTTGCAACCCTGCACCCGGCGACCCCGACTCGACTGGTGGAGAAACAACACTTCAGGGAGGACCCCCGGCGACTCCGAGCCTGTGAGTAACCAAAGTTGTTCCCCCTGAGCCCCCACAGCGACGCCTGCAGAGGGAATCCCGAGGCTCCCCCTGACCGCGACTGCCTGACTCCCAGATCCCGACGCCTGGAAAAGACCCTGCACCCGCAGCTCCCAGGACCTGAAAGATCGGAACTCCAGTGCAGGAGTGACCCCCAGGAGGCCCTCTTCCTTGCCCAGGTGGTGGCTACCCCGAGGAGCCCCCCCCCTTGCCTGCCTGCATCGCTGAAGGGACCCCTTGGTCTCCCATTGATTCCAATTGAAAACCTGACGTCTGTTTGCACACTGCACCCGGCTGCCCCCGTGCTGCTGAGGGTGTACTTTCAGTGCTAACTTGTGTCCCCCCCGGTGCCCTACAAAACCCCCCTGGTCTGCCCTCCGAAGACACGGGTACTTACCTGCTGGCAGACCAGAACCGGGGCACCCCCTTCTCCATTGAAGCCTATGCGTTGTGGGCACCACTTTGAACTCTGCACCTGACCGGCCCTGAGCTGCTGGTGTGGTAACTTTGGGGTTGCTCTGAACCCCCAACGGTGGGCTACCTTGGACACAAACTTGAACCCCGTAGGTGGTTTACTTACCTGAAAGAACTAACAATTACTTACCTCCCCTAGGAACTGTGAAAATTGCACTGTCTAGTTTTAAAATAGCTATATGTGTTTTATTTGAAAAGTATATATGCTATTGTGATTATTCAAAGTACTTACCTGCAATACCTTTCATTTGAGATATTACATGTAAAATTTGAACCTGTGGTTCTTAAAATAAACTAAGAAAAGATATTTTTCTATACAAAAACCTATTGGCCTGGAATTGTCTCTGAGTGTGTGTTCCTCATTTATTGCCTGTGTGTATGTACAACAAATGCTTAACACTACTCCTTTGATAAGCCTACTGCTCGACCACACTACCACAAAATAGAGCATTAGTATTATCTCTTTTTGCCACTATCTTACCTCTAAGGGGAACCCTTGGACTCTGCGCATACTATTCCTTACTTTGAAATAGTGCATACAGAGCCAACTTCCTACATTGGTGGATCAGCGGTGGGGTACAAGACTTTGCATTTGCTGAACTACTCAGCCAATACCTGATCACACGACAAATTCCAAGAATTGTCATTAGAAACTGATTTTTGCAATTTGAACTATTTTTCTAAATTTTTAAAAGTCCTGCTACGGCCTTGTGTTAGTCCCTGTTAGCATTTATTTTAGAGTTTAAAAGTTTTTTGAAAGTTTGAATTAGATTCTAGAACTAGTCTTAGATTCTTAAAAAGTATTCCAACTTTTAGAAACATGATGCCTGGTGCAGATGTGAATGTGGAGGAACTCGACCTCACACCTTACCTCCATCTTAAGATGAGGGAGCTAAGGTCACTCTGCAAAATAAAGAAAACCACAATTGGCTTAAGACCCTCCAAACAACAGCTCCAGGAGCTTTTGGCAGAGTTTGAAAAAGCCAACCCCTCTGAGGATGACAACCCAGAGGATGATGTTAGTGACATGGAGGAGAATTCCCACCTTTCAGTCCTAACTAGGGAACCCAGGGACCCTCAATCCCTGATTCCAACTGTGATAGTCAGAGATACTGCTTCCCTCACAGGAGGGGCCAGCACCTCTGAAATCACTGAGGATAGCCTCAGTGAAGAGGACATCCAGTTAGCCAGGATGGCCAAAAGATTGGCTTTGGAAAGACAGATCCTAGCCATAGAAAGGGAAAGACAAGAGATGGGCCTAGGTCCCATCAATGGTGGCAGCAACATAAATAGGGTCAGAGATTCTCCTGACATGTTGAAAATCCCTAAAGGGATTGTAACTAAATATGAAGATGGTGATGACATAACCAAATGGTTCACAGCTTTTGAGAGGGCTTGTGTAACCAGAAAAGTAAGCAAATCTCACTGGGGTGCTCTCCTTTGGGAAATGTTCACTGGAAAGTGTAGGGATAGACTCCTCACACTCTCTGGAAAAGATGCAGAATCTTATGACCTCATGAAGGGAACCCTGATTGAGGGCTTTGGATTCTCCACTGAGGAGTATAGAATTAGATTCAGGGGGGCTCAAAAAACCTCGAGCCAGACCTGGGTTGATTTTGTGGACTACTCAGTGAAAACACTGGATGGTTGGATTCAAGGCAGTGATGTTAATGATTATGATGGGTTGTACAATTTATTTGTAAAAGAACACCTATTAAGTAATGTAGGAGGCTGGACTGACTTGTAGTGAGTACCAAGGGGTACTTGCACCTTGCACCAGGCCCAGTTATCCCTTATTAGTGTATAGGGTGTCTAGCAGCTTAGGCTGATAGATAATGGTAGCTTAGCAGAGCAGCTTAGGCTGAACTAGGAGACGTGTGAAGCTACTACAGTACCACTTAGTGTCATATGCACAATATCATAAGAAAACACAATACACAGTTATACTAAAAATAAAGGTACTTTATTTTTATGACAATATGCCAAAGTATCTTAGAGTGTACCCTCAGTGAGAGGATAGGAAATATACACAAGATATATATACACAATAGCAAAAATATGCAGTATAGTCTTAGAAAACAGTGCAAACAATGTATAGTTACAATAGGATGCAATGGGGAAACATAGGGATAGGGGCAACACAAACCATATACTCCAAAAGTGGAATGCGAACCACGAATGGACCCCAAACCTATGTGACCTTGTAGAGGGTCGCTGGGACTATTAGAAAATAGTGAGAGTTAGCAAAATAACCCTCCCCAAGACCCTGAAAAGTGAGTGCAAAGTGCACCAAAGTTCCCCTAAGGACAAAAGAGTCGTGTTAGAGGAATAATGCAGGAAAGACACAAACCAGCAATGCAACAACTGTGGATTTCCAATCTAGGGTACCTGTGGAACAAGGGGACCAAGTCCAAAAGTCACAAGCAAGTTGGAGATGGGCAGATGCCCAGGAAATGCCAGCTGCGGGTGCAAAGAAGCTTCGACTGGACAGAAGAAGCTGAGGTTTCTGCAGGAACGAAAAGGGCTAGAGACTTCCCCTTTGGTGGAAGGATCCCGCTTGCCTTGGAGAGTCGTGCAGAAGTGTTTTCCCGCCAGAAGGACGCCAACAAGCCTTGCTACACGCAAATCGTGCGTTTGGCGTTTTTGGACGCTGCTGGGGCCCAGGAGGGACCAGGAGGTCGCAAATTGGACCTGAAGAGAGAGGGGACGTCGAGCAAGACAAAGAGCCCTCACTGAAGCAGGTAGCACCCGGAGAAGTGCCAGAAACAGGCACTACGAGGATGCATGAAATGGTGCTCGCCGAAGTTGCACAAAGGAATCCCACGTCGCCGGAGACCAACTTAGAAAGTCGTGCAATGCAGGTTAGAGTGCCGTGGACCCAGGCTTGGCTGTGCACAAAGGATTTCCGCCGGAAGTGCACAGGGGCCAGAGTAGCTGCAAAGTCGCGGTTCCCAGCAATGCAGCCCAGCGAGGTGAGGCAAGGACTTACCTCCACCAAACTTGGGCTGAAGAGTCACTGGACCATGGGGGTCACTTGGACAGCGTCGCTGGATTCGAGGGACCTCGCTCGTCGTGCTGAGAGGAGACCCAAGGGACCGGTAATGCAGCTTTTTGGTGCCTGCGGTTGCAGGGGGAAGATTCCGTCGACCCACGGGAGATTTCTTCGGAGCTTCTGGTGCAGAGAGGAGGCAGGCTACCCCCACAGCATGCACAAGCAGGAAAACAGTCGAGAAGGCGGCAGGATCAGCGTTACAGAGTTGCAGTAGTCGTCTTTGCTACTATGTTGCAGGTTTGCAGGCTTCCAGCGCGGTCAGCGGTCGATTCCTTATCAGAAGGTGAAGAGGGAGATGCAGAGGAACTCGGCTGAGCTCATGCATTCGTTATCTAAAGTTTCCCCAGAGACAGAGACCCTAAATAGCCAGAAAAGAGGGTTTGGCTACCTAGGAGAGAGGAAAGGCTACTAACACCTGAAGGAGCCTATCAGCAGGAGTCTCTGACGTCACCTGGTGGCACTGGCCACTCAGAGCAGTCCAGTGTGCCAGCAGCACCTCTGTTTCCAAGATGGCAGAGGTCTGGAGCACACTGGAGGAGCTCTGGACACCTCCCAGGGGAGGTGCAGGTCAGGGGAGTGGTCACTCCCCTTTCCTTTGTCCAGTTTCGTGCCAGAGCAGGGGCTAAGGGGTCCCTGAACCGGTGTAGACTGGCTTATGCAGAATTGGGCACATCTGTGCCCAACAAAGCATTTCCAGAGGCTGGGGGAGGCTACTCCTCCCCTGCCTTCACACCATTTTCCAAAGGGAGAGGGTGTCACACCCTCTCTCAGAGGAAGTTCTTTGTTCTGCCATCCTGGGCCAGGCCTGGCTGGACCCCAGGAGGGCAGCTGCCTGTCTGAGGGGTTGGCAGCAGCAGCAGCTGCAGTGAAACCCCAGGAAGGGCAGTCTGGCAGTACCAGGGTCTGTGCTACAGACCACTGGGATCATGGAATTGTACCAACAATGCCAGGATGGCATAGAGGGGGCAATTCCATGATCATAGACATGTTACATGGCCATATTCGGAGTTACCATGGTGAAGCTACATATAGGTAGTGACCTATATGTAGTGCACGCGTGTAATGGTGTCCCCGCACTCACAAAGTTCAGTAAATTGGCTCTGAACAATGTGGGGGCACCTTGGCTAGTGCCAGGGTGCCCTCACACTAAGTAACTTTGCACCTAACCTTTACCAGGTAAAGGTTAGACATATAGGTGACTTATAAGTTACTTAAGTGCAGTGTAAAATGGCTGTGAAATAACGTGGACGTTATTTCACTCAGGCTGCAGTGGCAGGCCTGTGTAAGAATTGTCAGAGCTCCCTATGGGTGGCAAAAGAAATGCTGCAGCCCATAGGGATCTCCTGGAACCCCAATACCCTGGGTACCTCAGTACCATATACTAGGGAATTATAAGGGTGTTCCAGTAAGCCAATGTAAATTGGTAAAAATGGTCACTAGCCTGTCAGTGACAATTTGAAAGTAATGAGAGAGCATAACCACTGAGGTTCTGGTTAGCAGAGCCTCAGTGAGACAGTTAGGCACCACACAAGGAACATATACATGCACACCTATGAGCACTGGGGCCCTGTGTGACAGGGTCCCAGTGACACATACATATAGGCCACAACCTTATGAGCACTGGGGTCCTGACCAGCAGGGTCCCAGTGACACATAACAAACATACTGAAAACATAGTGTTTTCACCATGAGCACTGGGGCCTAGCCATCAGGATCCCAGTGAGACAGTGAAAACAGTGACAAACATCCTGACATACACTCACAAACAGGCCAAAAGTGGGGGTAACAAGGCTAGAAAGAGGCTACCTTCTCACAAGTAATTGTTCAAATGATAAACTGCATCAGCATCTGGTAGACCTAGGACCAATTTCTCCCAAGAATTGGGAAAGAAGGCGGACCATTGGGTCAAGACTAGGGTGACCAAGACCTCCACAGGGGGTGATCAAAAGAAAGGGGTCACAAAGCCTCCCCAGGGGAAGAGTGTTGAGACATCCAAAAAAAAAAATAGTAAAGAGTCTTCTTCAGGCCCCCAAAAACCTGCACAGGAGGGTGGGCCCAGAGCCTCTTCACAAAACAATTTTGGGTACAAGGGTAAAAACTTTGATCCCAAAAAGGCCTGGTGTCGTAGCTGTAATCAGCCTGGACACCAAACTGGAGACAAGGCCTGTCCCAAGAAAAGTACCACTTCCAACTCCACTCCAGCTAACACTGGAATGGCTAGTCTCCAAGTGGGATCAACAGTGTGCCCAGAGCAAATCAGGTGTCACACTGAAGCTAAATTAGTCTCTGAGGGTGGGGTGGATTTAGCCACACTGGCTGCCTGGCCCCCTAATATGCAAAAATACAGGCAGCAGCTCTTAATTAATGGGACAAGTGTAGAAGGCCTGAGGGATACAGGTGCCAGTGTCACTATGGTGACAGAGAAACTGGTTTCCCCTGGACAATACCTGGCTGGACAAACTTATCCAGTCACCAATACTGACAATCAAACTAAAGTACATCCCATGGCTATGGTAACTTTAGAGTGGGGAGGGGTCAATGGCCTGAAACAGGTGGTGGTCTCCTCAAATATCCCAGTAGACTGTTTGCTTGGAAATGACCTGGAGTCCTCAGCAGGGGCTGAGGTAGAACTGAAAACCCATGCAGCCATGCTGGGTATCCCTGAACTGGTGTGTGTCAAGACAAGGGCACAGTGCAAGGCTCAGGGTGAAAAAGTAGAGTTGGAGCCTGGAAAAAGGGCCCAACCTACCAAGAGGAAAGGAAGGACAACTGGGAAACCAGCTGCAACACAACAACAAAAAGAGAACCTCTCTTCTCAGGAAGAAGTTCTGCCCTCTGAGGGAACTGGGCCTATGGAGTTAGAACCTTATCAGGTTGAGCTTCTAGGCCCAGGGGGACCCTCAAGGGAGCAGTTGTGTAAGGGGCAAGAAACCTGTCCCTCTCTTGAAGGCCTTAGGCAGCAAGCTGCTGAAGAGTCCAATGGCAAGAAAACTGGAACAAATAGGGTCTATTGGGAAGATGGACTCCTGTACACTGAGGCAAGAAATCCCAAACCTGGTGCCACTAGGAGAGTGGTAGTGCCTCAGGAGTTCAGAGAGTTCATACTGACCTTAGCCCATGATATTCCTCTTGCTGGGCATTTGGGACAAACCAAGACGTGGGAGAGACTAGTCAACCACTTCTACTGGCCCAACATGTCCCAGAAAGTCAAGGAGTTTTGTGTCTCCTGTACCACCTGTCAAGCCAGTGGTAAGACAGGTGGACATTCAAAGGCCTCCCTCATTCCACTTCCAGTGGTGGGGGTCCCCTTTGAAAGAGTGGGTGTGGACATAGTGGGTCCACTTGAACCTCCCACAGCCTCAGGAAATATGTACATACTAGTAGTAGTGGATCATGCTACTAGGTATCCTGAAGCTATTCCCCTTAGGTCAACTACTGCCCCTGCAGTAGCCAAGGCCCTCATTGGTATCTTTACCAGAGTGGGTTTCCCTAAGGAGGTGGTATCTGACAGAGGTACCAACTTCATGTCAGCATACCTGAAACACATGTGGAATGATTGAGGAGTGACTTATAAATTCACTACAACCCTATCATCCACAAACTAATGGCCTTGTTGAGAGATTCAACAAGACATTAAAAGGCATGATCATGGGGCTCCCTGAAAAACTCAAAAGGAGATGGGATGTCCTCTTGCCATGTCTGCTTTTCGCTTACAGAGAGGTGCCTCAGAAGGGAGTAGGGTTCTCACCGTTTGAACTTCTGTTTGGCCACCCTGTAAGGGGACCACTAGCTCTTGTGAAAGAAGGCTGGGGGAGACCTCTTCATGAACCTAAACAAGACATAGTGGACTATGTACTTGGCCTACGTTCAAGGATGGCAGAGTACATGGAAAAACCTTGAGGCCAGCCAACAGCTCTAGAAGTTTTGTTATGACCAAAAGGCTGCTATGGTTGAATTTCAACCAGGGCAGAAAGTCTGGGTTTTGGAGCCAGTGGCTGCCAGGGCACTTCAGGACAAATGGAGTGGCCCTTACCCAGTGCTAGAAAAGAAGAGTCAGGTCACCTACCTGGTGGACCTAGGCACTAGCAGGAGCCCCAAGAGGGTGATCCATGTGAACCGCCTAAAACTCTTCCATGATAGGGCTGATGTGAATCTGTTAATGGTAACAGATGAGGACCAGGAAGCTGAGAGTGAACCTCTCCCTGATCTCCTCTCATCAAACCCTAAGGATGGCTCAGTTGATGGAGTGATCTATTCAGACACCCTCTCTGGCCAACAGCAATCTGATTGTAGGAAGGTCCTGCAACAGTTTGCTGAGCTCTTTTCCCTAACCCCTGGTCAGACACACCTGTGTACCCATGATGTGGACACAGGAGACAGCATGCCTGTCAAAAACAAAATATTCAGACAGTCTGACCAAGTTAAGGAGAGCATCAAGGTGGAAGTCCACAAGATGCTGGAATTGGGAGTAATTGAGCACTCTGACAGCCCGTGGGCTAGCCCAGTGGTCTTAGTCCCCAAACCTCACACCAAAGATGGAAAGAGAGAGATTAGGTTTTGTGTGGACTACAGAGGACTCAATTCTGTCACCAAGACAGATGCCCATCCCATTCCTAGAGCTGATGAACTGATTGACAAATTAGGTGCTGCCAAATTCTTAAGTACCTTAGACTTAACAGCAGGGTACTAGCAAATTAAAATGGCACCTGGAGCAAAAGAAAAGACAGCATTCTCCACACCTGATGGGCATTATCAGTTCACTGTTATGCCCTTTGGTTTAAAGAATGCCCCTGCCACCTTCCAAAGGTTGGTGAATCAAGTCCTTGCTGGTTTGGAGTCCTTTAGTGTAGCTTATCTTGATGATATTGCTGTCTTTAGCTCCAGCTGGCAGGATCACCTGGTCCACCTGAAGAAGGTTTTGAAGGCTCTGCAATCAGTAGGCCTCTCTATCAAGGCATCCAAATGCCAGATAGGGCATGGAACTGTGGTTTACTTGGGACACCTTGTAGGTGGAGGCCAAGTTCAGCCACTCCAGCCTAAGATCCAGACTATTCTGGACTGGGCAGCTCCAAAAACCCAGACTCAAGTCAGGGCATTCCTTGGCTTGACTGGGTATTACAGGAGGTTTGTGAAGGGGTATGGATCCATTGTGACAGCCCTCACAGAACTTACCTCCAAGAAAATGCCCAAGAAGGTAAACTGGACTGTAGAATGCCAACAGGCCTTTGACACCCTGAAACCAGCAATGTGCACAGCACCAGTTCTAAAAGCTCCAGATTACTCCAAGCAGTTCATTGTGCAGACAGATGCCTCTGAACATGGGATAGGGGCAGTTTTGTCCCAAACAAATGATGATGGCCTTGACCAGCCTGTTGCTTTCATTAGCAGGAGGTTACTCCCCAGGGAGCAGCGTTGGAGTGCCATTGAGAGGGAGGCCTTTGCTGTGGTTTGGTCCCTGAAGAAGCTGAGACCATACCTCTTTGGTGCTCACTTTGTAGTTCAAACCGACCACAGACCTCTCAGATCGCTGATGCAAATGAAAGGTGAAAATCCAAAACTGTTGAAGTGGTCCATCTCCCTACAGGGAATGGACTTTATAGTGGAACACAGACCTGGGACTGCCCATGCCAATGCAGATGGCCTTTCCAGGTTCTTCCACTTAGAAAATGAAGACTCTCTTGGGAAAGGTTAGTCTCATCCTCTTTCGTTTGGGGGGGGGGTTGTGTAAGGAAATGCCTCCTTGGCATGGTTACCCCCTGACTTTTTGCCTTTGCTGATGCTATGTTTTGAATTGAAAGTGTGCTGAGGCCTGGTAACCAGGCCCCAGCACCAGTGTTCTTTCCCTAACCTGTACTTTTGTTTTCACAATTGGCACACCCTGGAATCCAGGTAAGCCCCTTGTAACTGGTACCCCTAGTACCAAGGGCCCTGATACCAGGGAAGGTCTCTAAGGGCTGCAGCATATCTTATGCCACCCTGGGGACCCCTCACTCAGCACAGACACACTGCTTGCCAGCTTGTGTGTGCTGGTGAGGACAAAACGAGTAAGTCGACATGGCACTCCCCTCAGGGTGCCATGCCAACCTCACACTGCCTATGCAGTATGGATAAGTCACCCTTCTAGCAGGCCTTACAGCCCTAAGACAGGGTGCACTATACCATAGGTATGGGCACCAGTGCATGAGCACTGTGCCCCTACAGTGTCTAAGCCAAACCTTAGACATTGTAAGTGCAGGGTAGCCATAAGAGTATATGGTCTGGGAGTCTGTCAAACACGAACTCCACAGCACCATAATGGCTACACTGAAAACTGGGAAGTTTGGTATCAAACTTCTCAGCACAATAAATGCACACTGATGCCAGTGTACATTTTATTGTAAAATACACCCCAGAGGGCCCCTTAAAGGTGCCCCCTGAAACCTTAACCAACTACCTGTGTAGGCTGACTGGTTCTAGCAGCCTGCCACACTCGAGACATGTTGCTGGCCACATGGGGAGAGTGCCTTTGTCACTCTGTGGCTAGTAACAAAGCCTGCACTGGGTGGAGATGCTATCACCTCCCCCTTGCAGGAGCTGTAACACCTGGCGGTGAGCCTCAAAGGCTCACCCCCTTTGTTCCAGCACCACAGGGCATTCCAGCTAGTGGAGTTGCCCGCCCCCTCCGGCCACGGCCCCACTTTTGGCGGCAAGGCCGGAGGAGATAATGAGAAAAACAAGGAGGAGTCACTGGCCAGTCAGGACAGCCCCTAAGGCAACCTGAGCTGAAGTGACTCTGACTTTTAGGAATCCTCCATCTTGCAGATGGAGGATCACCCCAATAGGGATAGGAATGTGTCCCCCTCCCCTTGGGAGGAGGCACAAAGAGGGTGTAGCCACCCTCAGGGCTAGTAGCCATTGGCTACTGCCCTCCCTGACCTAAACACACCCCTAAATTCTGTATTTAGGGGCTCCCCTGAACCTAGGAACTCAGATTCCTGCAACCTAAGAAGAAGAGGACTGCTGAGCTGAAAAACCCTGCAGAGAAGACGGAGACACCAACTGCCTTGGCCCCAGCTCTACCGGCCTATCTCCCCCCTTCGGAAGAAAACTGCTCCAGCGACGCTTTCCCCAGGACCAGTGACCTCTGAATCCTCAGAGGACTGCCCTGCTCTAAAAGGACCAAGAAACTCCCGAGAACAGCGGCCCTGTTCACCCAAGACTGCAACTTTGTTTCCAAAGGAGCAACTTAAAGACAAACAGCGTTTCCCGCCAGAAGCGTGAGACTTGCAACCCTGCACCCGGCAACCCCGACTCGACTGGTGGAGAAACAACACTTCAGGGAGGACCCCCCAGCGACTCCGAGACTGTTAGTAACCAAAGTTGTCCCCCCTGAGCCCCCACAGCGACGCCTGCAGAGGGAATCCCGAGGCTCCCCCTGACCGCGACTGCCTGAATCCCAGATCCCGACGCCTGGAAAAGACCCTGCACCCGCAGCCCCCAGGACCTGAAACATCGGAACTCCAGTGCAGGAGTGACCCCCAGGAGGCCCCCTCCCTTGCTCAGGTGGTGGCTACCCCGAGGAGCCCCCCCCTTGCCTGCCTGCATCGCTGAAGAGACCCCTTGGTCTCCCATTGATTCCAATTGAAAACCCGACGTGTGTTTGCACACTGCACCCGGCCGCCCCCGTGCTGCTGAGGGTGTACTTTCAGTGCTAACTTGTGTCCCCCCCGGTGCCCTACAAAACCCCCCTGGTCTGCCCTCCGAAGACGCGGGTACTTACCTACTGGCAGACCGGAACCGGGGCACCCCCTTCTCCATTGAAGCCTATGCGTTTTGGGCACCACTTTGAACTCTGCACCTGACCGGCCCTGAGCTGCTGGTGTGGTAACTTTGGGGTTGCTCTGAACCCCCAACGGTGGGCTACCTTGGACACAAACTTGAACCCCATAGGTGGTTTACTTACCTGCAAGAACTAACAATTACTTACCTCCCCTAGGAACAGTGAAAATTGCACTGTCTAGTTTTAAAATAGCTATATGTGTTTTATTTGAAAAGTATATATGCTATTGTGATTATTCAAAGTTCCTAAAGTACTTACCTGCAATACCTTTCATTTGAGATATTACATGTAAAATTTGAACCTGTGGTTCTTAAAATAAACTAAGAAAAGATATTTTTCTATACAAAAACCTATTGGCCTGGAATTGTCTCTGAGTGTGTGTTCCTCATTTATTGCCTGTGTGTATGTACAACAAATGCTTAACACTACTCCTTTGATAAGCCTACTGCTCGACCACACTACCACAAAATAGAGCATTAGTATTATCTCTTTTTGCCACTATCTTACCTCTAAGGGGAACCCTTGGACTCTGTGCATACTATTCCTTACTTTGAAATAGTGCATACAGAGCCAACGTCCTACAGCAGGCCACTAGCCTTTGAAATGTAAGTGTTAGGCCCTCCACCCTTCCAGCCCAGGAAGACCCATTCAGCATGCAGATGAGTGCAGGTGTGACTGAGTATTCTGTGTTTGTGGTTGTCTGGGTGAAATACACAAGGAAGCTGTCAACCAGCCCAGCTCACACGTTGATTGTAGACAGGCTGCAAGGTACAGGTGGATTTTAAGTGCAGAGAAATGCTCACTTTCTAAAAGTGACATTTCTGAAATAGTAATATAAAATCAAACCTCACCAATAAGCAAGATTTTCTATTACCATTCTGGCCATTCTAAATATGACCTGGTTACTCCTTTCTGATCAGAATCTACCACTCACACAGTATGTGAGGGTAGCCCTAATGTTATCCTATGAAAGGAGCAGGCCTCACAGTAGTGGAAAATGAATTTATGAGTTTTCCACTACCAGGACATATAAAACACACATGCCCATGTCTTGCCTTTTACCTACATATCACCCTGCCCTAAGGGTTACCTAAGGCCTACCTTAGGGGTGAATTATATGTAGAAAAAGGGGAGTTTCAGGCTTGGCAAGTCCAAGTGGCTGTGAAACTGTACACACAGGCCTTGCAATGGCAGGCCTGAGACATGGTTAAGGGGCTACTTATGTAGGTGGCACAACCAGTGCTGCAGACCCACTAGTAGCATTTAATTTACAGGCCCTGGGCACATGTAGTGCACTTTACTTACAAGTAAATCAAATATGCCAATTGGGACTGAACCAATCTTACCATGTTTAAGGGAGAGAGCATATGCACTTTAGCACTGGTTAGCAGTGGTAAAGTGTGCAGAGTCCTGAAACCAGCAAAAACAGTGTCAGAAAAGTGGAGGGAGGCAGGCAAAAAGGTTGGAGGATGACCACCCTAACTCTGTCTGGTCTAAAAAACCTGCTTAGTGTTTCCAATGTGGTCATCCTCATAGGCGCTTTACATATTCTTGATGCTTTTTGCCATAACATTTTTAAAATCCGTTTCTCTGATTCCCCAAATTGGATTTTTATATTTTTGTTTTCATATTTCTTATTAGTTGTGTCGTGATGTTTAGAAATTGAATTTGGGATTTGTATTTTATTGTAGTTTGTCTTTTTAAATGTTTTGATATTGTTAACTACTTTACCCATTTTCCCTTACACTAAGCCTGTCTGCTCAGTGCCATAGCTACCTGCGATTGAGCTCAGGTTTAATTACTGATTTTTTGCCTTCCACTATTGGCTAAAATCCGGAAAAAGCTATGAACAAGAAAATTTACTTTTTCTTCGAAGCCAATAATCTCCTGGATACGGCACAGCATGGTTTAAGACCTAGCTATTGTATCGAATCGGCCTTAGTGGCAGCAAAAGAAGAAATCAGAGCCATATTTGATCAAGGAAAAAGTGTGGCCTTGATCCTACTGGATCTTTTGGCTGCATTTGACACAGTGTACCATGCTCGATTAACCAACTGACATGATAAGATCGGCATTAAAGGGTCAGCATTTAAACTCATTAGATCATTTCTAAACAACAGAGAACAAGTAGTGGCTCTGGAGGATGTTATTTCAGTCCCCTTCTCTCTTCCTTGTCGGGTCCCGTAGGGATCCTCGCTTAGCCCCACATCATTCAATGCTTACATCACTGCATTGATCAAATTGATTCAAGCCCATGAATTCTCAGTCTGCTCCTATGGAGACAATTCCCTAATCGTGATATTGATCGCATCTGATCCAGAAAAAAGTTGCTAAACAATTCAACACAGTGAGGACCAGCATAGTAAACTGGATGCACAGGAACTGCTTAAAACTAAATTCTGAAAAAATGGAAGCGCTTCTATTTGGTAGAGACTCTGGCCCTCATTACAACATTGGCAGTAAATGCTGCTTACCGCCGTGCAGAAGGCCACCAACACACCGCTGCGGCAGCGGAATTCCGCTACAGATATTACGACCCGCAGCTCGGAATCCGCCATAATACAGACACCCACAAAAGTCCGCCACACCAAAGGTCAGTGATAA
Source organism: Pleurodeles waltl (assembly GCF_031143425.1). Classification (NCBI taxonomy): domain Eukaryota; kingdom Metazoa; phylum Chordata; class Amphibia; order Caudata; family Salamandridae; genus Pleurodeles; species Pleurodeles waltl. The sequence continues at coordinate 10,481,212 of NW_027150097.1, read as the reverse complement.
ACTGGCGAAAACAAAACCTCAACCATCACGCCAACAGGAATACGCCCACACTATCACGACCCACGAATCCACGCGGCGGTCTTTCAACCGCGGTATTCCATTGGCGGTACACACCGTAGCGCTCAAAATACACACACATTTACAAAACATAACCACATTAGACAAATCAAAATACACACACCTGATACACATACACACACCACTCCCACACACCCAATCCAATCTAAAACACACACCCACATCACCCACAAACCCTTACTACCAAAAATTCCAAAAGAAGGACAGAGAGAGGCACCACCAGAAACAATACTAGCATCCACAGGCACACAATATCATCACTCACACAACATCCACGCACCTCAAACAACACACAACAACACATCCCCTCACACATCACAACACACACCACCTCACACATCACCCACACCACATCATGGCACCACACAACACCCCAGGTTCCCTGAGGAGGAGCTCATGGTCATGGTGGAGGAAATCATCCAGGTAGAGCCACAGCTATTCGGATCACACGTGCAGCACACCTCCATTGTTAGGAAGATGTAGCTATGGCGCAGAATAGTCGACAGGGTCAATGCAGTGGGACAGCATCCAAGAACTAGGGATGACATCATGAAGAGGTGGAACGACCTACGGGGGGAAGTGCGTTCCGTGGTCTCAAGACACCAGATTGCAGTAAAGAGTACTGGCGGTGGACCCCCGCCTCCTCCCCCACAACTAACAACATGGGAGGAGCAAGTCTTGGCAATACTGCATCCTGAAGGCCTCGCAGGAGTAGCAGGAGGAATGGACTCTGGTAAGTCAACTCTTAACTATTATATCCCCCACCCTACCTGCATGCCATCACAAACCCCCATCCCTCCAACACCTCACATATGTCCCACTATCACAACCCACCCATCCAAACACCAAGCCCTGCATGCAACACCAAAGCAGGGACACCAATCACCAAAGCAAGTCCCCTACAAATACCCACACAGACCCCAAACCAAATATCACACAAGGACCTAGACAAGAATGCGAGCACTGGAGTACAGGGTCACTCACCCATTGCACACGATGGCACACACAGATGTAATAATCATGCCTTTACACCCCTGCAAAACCCCTACCCAACGGCACCGAACAGGAGGTTCCAGACATATCCAGTCCCCCCACAGAAGAGTCCCACAGTGATGACAGCATCTCTGCACAACTGGATCAAGATGACCAGCCCGGCCCATCTGAGACCTCGGGACAGTTGGTTCCCCTGACACTGGCACAAGCCAACACAGAGCCTCCCCCTCAGGAAACACCAGCTCAGCACCCCCCCAGCGGGCCCATCCCTCTGTCCCCAGGACACGTCAAGCAGCAGTGTGTCCAACACTACAGGGAACCCAGGCAAACCTACCACCCCAATAACAACAGGGACCTGGGGGCAGTGGCAGTGGGCACACGGTTCAGGGGACAGAGGAACAGGAAAACAGGTGAACTGGGAAGACAGCTGTGCAACAGGGGGAGGACAGGCCCAGGGAACCCACTCTCCACGAGGCCCTCTCCAACATCATGGGAGTGTACCATCATTCCCAGGAGACGATGGCAACGGTACTGGCCAACTTTCAGGAGACCCAGCGGCTGCAGGAGGAACACTATCTGGGGATCAGGGAGGAACTGAAGTCCATTAACACCACCCTGGTCACCATTGTAGGGGTGGTGAAGGACCTTGTCAACACCAGGAGGGACACTGTGGCACAACAAGGGGCTTCTGACACTAGCCTGGATGATGAACAGCCCTCCACCTCCGCCAGCGCTAGTGGACAGGAGGCACAGCCACAGGACCACAACACCAGCACCCCACCCCCTGCAGATGGAGAGCCACCCCACAAACGGTCCCTGGGATCCAGGAACAAGACAGAGAACATTGCCAAGACCCCCGCCCGGAAATGAGACCCCCCTGAATGTCACCCTCTGTCCCACTTTGTCACCCTGTCCATCCTTCAACTGCCCTTGCTCCACTTCCTATGCCCCTTTGGACAATGCACCTGTGAAACAAATAGACTGGACTCTGCCATGGACATTCCTCCACCATCACCCCTACCCATTTTACAACCCCCTCCACTTATTTGCACAGAAATAAACACACACCAATCACAAAACAATCTGGAGTCAGTCTGTGCTTTCACTTATGTGTAATTGCAATAACTATGGAATATAGCAATGTCAATTTAATTGTCCACATACTGATGAAACACAGCTGTAGGGCTGGAGGAAATATAGCAGAGGGCACAAAGTGGGACCCACATCTGTTAAATGGAAAGTCAAAGTGACAAGTCAGGGTCCATACACTGAGTTAAAATGACAGACTTCTGATAGCTCAAACAATAGTATGAGATGTGTGAGGCAGTGAAATCTTCTTACCTGTGTCTCACTGGAAGTATTGCTGGATAACGTTGTTTCTGTTGTCGATATCCTCTTCTTCTGCCTCCTCTTCTTCACTGTCCACAGGCTCCACAGCTGCCACAAGACCTCCAGCTGGACCATCCCCCTACAGAAAAGGCACCTGTCGTCGCAAAGCCAGGTTGTGCAGCATACAGCAGGCCACGATGATCTGGCACACCTTCTTTGGTGAGTAGTAGAGAGAACCACCTGTCATATGGTGACACCGGAACCTGGCCTTCTGGAGGCCGAAGGTCCATTCGATCACCCTCCTAGTTCGCCCATGTGCCTCATTGTAGCGTTCCTCTGCCCTTGTCCTGGGATTTCTCACTGGGGTCTGTAGCAATGACAGGTTGGGGTACCCAGAGTCACCTGCAAATTTCGAGGGACAACTGTTAGACACACACTAACCCGTAGGTACAACCCCAGACCCAGACACCTATTCACACTGTATAGGGTCCTTGTCCTCATCTATTAGCCACACACAGTACCTCTGGAGTTGGCCCATCACATAAGGGATGCTGCTATTCCTCAGAATGTAAGCGTCATGCACTGAGCCAGGAAATTTGGCATTCACATGGGAGATGTACTGGTCGGCCAAACACACCATCTGCACATTCATCGAATTATAGCTTTTCCGGTTTCTGTACACCTGTGCAGTCCTGCGTGGGTGTACCAAGGCCACATGTGTCCCATCAATGGCACCTATGATGTTGGGGATATGTCCCAGGGCATAGAAGTCACCTTTCACTGTACGCAAATCCTCCACCTGAGGAAAAACGATGTAGCTGCGCATGTGCTTCAGCAGGGCAGACAACACTCTTGACAGCATGTTAGAGAACATTGGCTGGGACAACCCTGATGCAATGGCCACTGTTGTTTGAAAAGACCCACTTGCCAGGAAATGGAGTACTGACAGGACCTGCACTAGAGGGGGTATCCCTGTGGGATGGCGGATAGCTGACATCAGGTCTGGCTCCAACTGGGCACACAGTCAAGTCTGTAGTTGACTATTACGTGTCTCTCTTCCATTGTCGACAGGTCCACCAGCCGTCTGTAGACCGGAGGATGCCGCCATCTCATCACCTGCCCCAGCGGACGTGCCCTATTGAGGAGAACAGCGAGCAGAGAGTCAGCCTACACTGAGGTCTCACAAAATGTCATTTGCACACATTTATTAATCCGCAGTGTGCCTGTTACTGTGTGTATGCAAGGCTTAGATAGGTGTGACACAGTTATTATTAATGCCATATGGCCCCCTGAAATGGCGGCTGCCTGACCTGTAAGGTGGGACAAGGGGATATGAGGTAACTGTGCTGGCGTTCTACACCGTCGCAGTAGGCGGTCCCAAGACCATTGGTTAACATTGGACCCTATGGGGTCCGATAAGCCAATGACGATGTACGCCGGCGGTGACGGTAAGCACCGCCGCGGACGTGACTGCCATTTTCTGTCTGTTCACTCACTTGATACCTGACCTTCAACAGGAGAGGACCTACAATGCAAGTGCTGCTGTGACCTCAGTCTGGAAGCGACGATGGCTCATGTGTCTGGGGAAAGGGCCCCTGCCTTCACTTCGGAGGAGTTGGAGAAATTAGTGGATGGGGTCCTCCCCCTATACACACAATTGTACGGTCCTACAGACAAACAGGTGAGTACACTTTGAGCATGCTGCATGGGCAATGCCTGTTTGGATGGAAGATACATGGGGGGGACCGAGGCCTGCATCAGCGGACAGTGAGTGTATGTGCATCAGGGCAAGGGTGGGAACGTGGGCCAATGAGTATGACGGTCCAGACAGGTAAAGCTCTTCCTTTTCCCCTGTACTATTCCTCTAGGTCAGCGCCCACCAGAAGAAGGATATTTGGTGTGCCATCACCAAGGACGTCCGGACCCTGGGGGTCCATCACAGACGGAGCACCCACTGCCATAAAAGATGGGAGGACATTCGCCACTGGAGCAAGAAGACGGCGGAGGCCCAGCTGGGGATGGCCTCCCAACGTGGGAGGGGTGCCCGTCGTACCATGACCCCCCTGATGTTCCGGATCCTGGCTGTGGCATATCCAGAGTTGGATGGGCGCGTGAGGGCATCACAGCAGCCACAAGGGGGTGAGTACAGTCACATTCATCTGACTCAGCGTGCATTACGAGGTGTCTGGGTGGGGGAGGTTGGCTGTGGGTTCCCCTAGGCCAGGGCGAGCTTGGTAGGCAAGGTCCCTTGAGAGGCAGGTTCAGTGGAACCCCAGCCCCACTAGTGGTTAGTGCCATCTACACCTAGTCAGGCTCCTGTGACTTCCATGTGTGCAGCAATCAGGCTTGGGCCTTGTACCCCATGGGCATGTGAATAATCTAGGAACAATAAGTGCATGGCTTAGTGTAGAGGGCTGCTGTGTCTGTAGTGTCCTCCAACGGTAGTGGTGTTGCATGCACTGAACATGTCTTTCTTCTGTCTCCCCCCCCTTTTTGTGGTCTCCCTGTTCATGTGTGCAATAGCATCATCAGGCGGAGGAGCAGTGGCACCGGAGCAGGAGGGAGCTGCATTCCACTTGGCCCTGGAGGGCGAAACAACAGAGTCAGAATCCACCAGTGGGACGGAGGGCGAGGGGAGCTCCACGGCGGGGACACGAGGTGACAGCGACTCCTCCTCTGATGGGAGCTCCCTTGCGGTGGCGGGCCCCTCTGTGCCCCCCGCCTCAACAGGTACAGCCGCCATCCCCCCTACCAGCACTGCCCTCCCGGCAGCCCCTCAGCGTGTGTCCCATGCCCACTAACCCAGGAGGGTGGACATCTCCTTCGCCCCAGGCACCTCAGGCCCTGCCCCAGTCAGCCTTGCTGCCCTCAGTGAGGAGGCTATTGACCTCCTGAGATTCCTCACTGTTGGGCAGTCTACCATTGTGAATGCCATCCAGGGTGTTGAGAGGCATTTGCAACAAACAAATGCATACCTGGGGGGCATTCATTCTGGCCAGGAAGCCCAACAGAGAGCATTTCAGGCTCTGGCCTCAGCACTGATGGCAGCCATTGTCCCTGTGTCCAGCCTCCCCCCTCCAATTTCCTCCACCCACACTCAATCCCCTGTACCTCAGCATATCCCAAGCACACCATCAGACCAGCATGCACACACATCAACACACAAAAGTGGCACAGGCAAACATAAGCACCACACATCCCACAGACACTCACACTAGCATCATACCCATGCAGACATACCAACATCCACTGCCTCCACTGTGTCCCCCTCCTCCACGTCTACCTCTTCCCTCCCAGTCTCGTCTCCACTCACACCTGCATGCACTACATCTTCAGCGACTACCTCCATCACCAGCACTCCCATCACCAACAGCCGCTCACATGCACTCACCACCCCCGCTACCATTCACACATACCCTGTGTCCTCTCCGAGTGTGTCAGTGAGCCCTCCTCCCAAAGTACACAAACGCAGGCACACACCCACCCAACAGCCATCCACCTCACAAAAGCCTCCAGCCCATGCACCTTCACCCAAATTCAGCAGACGTACACCTCCTACAACCACTACCTATTAATCCACTCCCAAACCCCCTCCATCTACCCGTCCCAGTGTGTCTAAAAAACTTTTCCTGGCTAATATTGACCTCTTCCGTACACCTCCCCCCCCGTCCGTCCCCTAGGGCCAGGCTTTCCAGGTCCCAACCCAGCACCTCAGCCACCACATCCCCAGGCACAGTGGTGCCAGCAACTGCAGGCTATTGGAGTGTGCCAACCATCAGGGCTGCCAGTGTGCCACCGTGCGAGTGCAAGGACTTTCAGCTACCTGTCAAGCTAAAAAAGTTGCCTGCATCTTGGAGGGAGAAGCAGAAAACACCTGCCACCAAGGGGTCAGGGAAAACGAAAGGGGATAGTGGCAAGGCAGCTGCGCCACCATCCAAGGTGGGGAAGGGCCAGAAACTAAAGGGCAGGTCAGGAGAGGGCATGGTGGCACCAACTGAGGGACCAGTGTCACACCTTCTTTCCACGTCGACGCCAACCTGTACGGTGGAGAAGACAGCCACCTGCACCGCCACCAGCACCTCTGCCACAGAGCCCGCCACCAGCACTGCCGCCTCAGAGCCCGCAACCAGCACCACTGCCACAGAGCCCACAACCAGCACCGCTGCCACAGAGCCCGCAACCAGCACCGCTGCCACAGAGCCCGCCTCCAGCACCGCTGCCACAGATCCCGCAACCAGCACCGCCGCCACAGAGCCCGCAACAGCACCGCCACCACAGAGCCCGCCACCAGCACCGCTGCCACAGAGCCTGCCGCAAGCACCGTCGCAAGCACCACCGCCACATAGCCCGCCGCGACTGACACCGCCGCGACAGACACCGCCGCAAGCACCGCCAGCGGCCCCGTGACGTCCTGAGCCAGTGGCACCACCGCAGACATGGCTGCCATCCCCAGTGGTCAGTCGTCCGAGGCTGGTGGTGAGCTCCAGGAGCCTGGGCAGCTTCCATGAAGCATCACTTTCAGTAGAGAAAGGCATCCACTACCTCAGTCCTTGGTAGGATGAAGCACTCTGGGCACAAAGCCCCCTCCAGAACCAGTGGAGAGATACATCCACTACCTCTGTCCTTGGCAGGATGAAGCACTCTGGGCACAAAGCCCCCTCCAGAACCAGTGGAGAGATACATCCACTACCTCTGTCCTTGGCAGGATGAAGCACTCTGGGCACAAAGCCCCCTCCAGAACCAGTGGAGAGATACATCCACTACGCCCCCTCCAGAACCAGTGGAGAGATACATCCACTACCTCTGTCCTTGGCAGGATGAATCACTCTGGGCACAAAGCCCCCTCCAGAACCAGTGGAGAGATACATCCACTACTTCTGTCCTTGGCAGGATGAAGCACTCTGGGCACAAAGCCCCCTCCAGAACCAGTGGAGAGATACATCCACTACCTCTTTCCTTGGCAGGATGAAGCACTCTGGGCACAAAGCCCCCTCCAGAACCAGTGGAGACTGTTATCCACTTGAGAGACTGTGGCTTTGCACTCCCCAGGATAAAGCAGTGGGCAACTCACCCACTGAAAAGACTTGTGAGACTGTGGCTTTGCACTCCCCAGGATAAAGCAGTGGGCAATCCACCCACTGAAAAGTCTTGAGAGACTGTGGCTTTGCACCCCCCAGGATGAAGCAGTGGGCAACCCACCCACTGAAAAGACTTGAGAGACTGTGGCTTAGCACTCCCCAGGATAAAGCAGTGGGCAACCCACCCACTGAAAAGACTTGAGAGACTGTGGCTTTGCACTCCCCAGGATAAAGCAGTGGGCAACCCACACACTGAAAAGACTTGAGAGACTGTGGCTTTGCACTCCCCAGAATACATCAATGGGCATGGGGCCCCCTCGTGGAGCAGTGGCGTTGTGCGTTCATCAGGCTGAGGTGCCCCCCTTCCCCCTCCCCCTGAGGTGCCTGTATATTTTCGGTCTGATGCCCCAGCAGTGTTCTCTCCGTTTGGAGTCAGGTGTCTAGTGTGGGCCTCGCCCATGCATTTTGGGCCCAGTGGTCCACGGACAATGATTGGTGCACTATCCGGACTTGTGTAGTTGGTGTACATAATTGTATATACTGGATTTGGAGTTTTGACTACTGGATTTTTATTGATTACAATCGTTCAAATCATTTCCTTTTGTCCTTGCGTTCTTCCAGGGGGGTGTATATATAATGTTGCAGCATGTATTTGTGTGTATGGTGTTGTGGGTGAGGGTGGGGGTGGGGGTGGGGGTTGCATGTTGCGTGCATGTGTCACTCTCTTTTCCCTCCCCCCTCCCCTGTGTTGTAGATGCAGTACTCACCATGGTCGTCGCTACCGTCGTTGGAGCTCCTGATAGAGGAGCAGGAAGACCATCGCCGGCAGGATCTGCAGTTCTGGCTCCATGGTGTCCTAGTTCTCGTGGGGTGTGGAGAGGTGAGTGATTTTCCCTTCTGTGTACTGTTCCAGCCGTGTTTTTATTTGTGTTGGTTCCGCCCCGGAAAAGGTGGCGGATTGCTGGGTTGTGATAGGGTGGGCGGTACATTGTCTTCCGCCTGTCAGTTGGCGGTTACAGCCGCGCTGTTTGTTTGTACTGCCGTGGCGGTCAGAGTTTTAAAGTGGCTGTCTATGTTGGCGGTTTCCGCCGTAGTCGTGATTCCATTTTTTTCCGCCAGCCTGTTGGCAGTATTACCGCTGCTTTAACACCGACCGCCAGGGTTGTAATGAGGGCCTCTGCCTTTTGGAATACCTCATGGTGGCTGGCGGATTTAGTGCCTCTGCCAGCACCAGTTCAGAAAGCAAGGAATCTGGGGATCATGTTTGATTCCAAACTTACCTTCAGAGAGCAGACCAATAACGTCACCTCCTCCTGTTTCCTGACTTTACGAATATTAAAGAAAATTCTCTCTTTCACTCCGCTTGATTTGAGGAAAAGCGATATCACTGCGTTAGTTATATCAAACTGTTCAGGGTCTCCAGCAATTAGAGAGCTGCACTGAATTCCTATCAGAGCCCAAATCAAGTTCAAGGCCCTATGCTGGGCCCATAATGCCCTGCATCAGGTAGGTCCCATCTTCTTTTGTAATATCTTTAAATGGTATGCCCCTAACCGCACCTTAAGATCTGGTACTGCAAGAAAGGTGGTCATTCACAGAGTTACAAAACACAGTGGGGAGGAAGGAGTTTTTCCCATACGACCACTAAAAGGTGGAATACTCTACCTTATCACCTCAGAGTTCAGTCCAATTTACTTACCTTCAGGAAACAAGTAAAAACCTGGCTTTTGTAGACAGCACATAGAACCCCTTGCTTTGTTCTTGATATGATCGGGTCAAGTAAGCTTTTTGTCCACTGCTCTGTATCACGACACCAGCGCCAGGATCCTCTGGCATTCGCTCTCTCAATAAATCTATTAACATTAAAATTGATCGTGTGTGTTGGACCTCACAAGATAACCCATTTTCTTACATCAGTGTTCAGCGGTGGGATCCAAAACTTGTGATTAGAAGTTGCCACTCAGTTGTAAAAGTCAAAATTAAATGTTCTTATACAGAATTGACAGCAAACCATTGATTTTAGATTTTTAATTGGTGCAATGTCGTTGAGTGTGTCATTTCTTTTTTTTTCCAAATTCATTCTCAATTTCAATTTTTGAACTCCTAAGTCTTTGGGAACACAAAGATGGACCTGTGTGGAATGGAGATCCTCAGCATTGGAGAGGTGAGGACCTTGGCCAAGCAGAGAGGGGGGAAATTGAGCAGGGAATCCAGGTAGGAGGATTGTCATAAAACCCTAAGGGCTACGGAACCCTCAAATACAGACTCACCCAGAGGAGAATGAGGAGAAAGAGGGCACCTAAGAAGAAGAGGAAGCAGATGACATCCTACCACAAGTCTTCTCATGTGGACCTTGTGGGACTTGGATTGAGCATGGCCACAACCTGATCCCCTCAGAGATGGCAGTGTAGAGGAAGGAGTGCCGTGACAAGCAGTAAAAGACCAACTACAAGACCAAGCTGCCTTACAGTGCTTTGGCATAGAATGAGGTTGCGCTCAGAACAAAGAACAAAACCCACTAACTCTACATTAGTATACATCAACTAAGTTGGCATAATTCACAAGATGTATCTTGAGGCCCACAGTATATCACAACTCACACTCCTAAAGTATTTTCACTCCGTTTTGTATCCCATGAATTTCTTTTTTTAACACATTACAGTACTGTATTCCACATACTTAATTATTAATTACAAAGCACAGTATAAATTAACAAAACAAATGCAAGTAAGAAATTGTGTAAAGAGATCTCACACATTAATAAAATTTGAGCATACCCACAGCCGTATCTCAATCATACCTCACGCATACTGCCAATTAAAAACATAAATTAGGGAGCCATGAACAAGTGTCATATATATTAAAAACCCCAGTAGGTACTAAAGAATAATATTCATACACAATAATATAATTTCTGTTGTTATACGCACAGTTATGCACTGTTTTTATTTGTATAATCAATATATTCTATTTCATGATCTTCAGAATTTACACACTTTTCATGAACATAAGGATAATAACCTCTCAAAATATTCTTTTGATAGCACTTGTATGCTCTCTGGTTATATGAGATCTTTCAGCCCCCACTTTGTATGCGCAAGAAGGAGGTTGCACAGCCCGGAGAAAGCGGAGCTTGGATCAGTTTGTGTTTAGACCTCCATTACTTTTTGTCCACGTAAGGTATTCACAACAAATTTGAGTTCTTTTTCCGTTTCAGCCCATGGAGCACGCCCGCAGCAGCAGCCAGGAACGCAGAGGTGGCCAAGCGGCTACAACTGCCAACCCCCTTGATTCAAGCCTTGGCCTAGACTCGCAGCCTTGCCGCCACCGCCGGTGTACGCCAGTGTACCCATCTCTGCACCAGGAGGGCGGCGGAGTAGGAGCGTCAACAGCGACCGCTCTGCGGACCTCCGCGGAAGTGGCGTGATCGTGGGTGCGGCTTGCGGGGGGCATAGGGGCAGGGGGCAGCACAAACCAAGGAAAGGCAAGGAGGGACGCCCCTCAAGGACTACGGACTCCGGGCATGAGGAAGCTTGCCCATTACCCCGGGTGCGGCCAGAGACGGGCTCCCCAGCGACAGGCAGGTGAGCAGCAGGCGGAGGGCTAGGGGGGTAGAGAGGTGGGGAAAGAGCCATCTCGGGCCCCGGCGCTGCCTGGTTTCTACCACCAGGTCGTGCAGCACTCTCCGCTACCCCCACCCTTGTAGACCCTTCAGGCAGACTTGTAGCCTCAACCCTCACCCCCAGCCCCCTCCAGACCCTGCCAGCTGGTTTGTCCGACTGACTTTGCAACCCCCCCAGGGTGTCCACAGGACCGGGCAGCCCGGGGCAGGAGCAGTAAGGAGCAGTAAGGAGTAGCAACAAGGACTGGGAACCAGGGGCCGCACTGCCTTCTGCCCCCCCCGGACCCAGTCCCCGAAAAGCTCCAAGACCCCTAAGAGGGTTAGCTTCAGTATACCCTCAGAATCAGCAAGGCACCTTCTCAGAGAAAGATGCCTACTAACGTTTAAAAAAAAATAAAAAATGGCTCAGTAAGGACTCCTACTGCCTCCCCAACAGCCCACCCAAATTTACCCCACTCTAAGGCAATAAGACTGACTGACCATGAGATCAGGTAAAGCACGAGGCAACATTATCAATCATCCTGCAAAACAAGGAAAGAGAAAAAGGAAAAGAGACCTGGCTCCGGATGAAGCAACCCTAAAAAGGAGAGCAAGTAGCGAACTAGATCACCCCCTCCCATGCAGGAGGCAGAACCTAACAAATGGCATAAGCGGGGGGCTGACCAAAATTCCAGCATGGAAGAAATTAACTGGGTAGAGCCTGGCTTTTGGAAATCGGAGACCCTCCAGAGGGGGCACCAGGGTCCGCAGTCTCTCCCAAGCATTGCAAGATAACCGATTACTTCACTGCTGCAGGAACCCACGCTGCCAGAAAAAGGATCGAATCCCCGGAGCCAACCCAAACAAGCTTCCGGGAAATAACTTCATCCAGCAAAGACTTCCAACAGCAAGGAAGCAACAAAAAGAAACCTAGAATGAAACCACCCGCTCCTCATCCCCTATCTCCAACAGTAGTGATTAGGAGAAATCAGCCTACAAAAATAGTCGCACCAAGCGCATCCCAGGAAGATGCGCAGGAGCCCCCTACAATCTCAGGCAAGATTTAATCCTAAGTAACAAACTCCCTGCTGCCATCCAGTATCAACGGACATCTAACCCAGCCAAGCTACCCATCCTGGACTCAGAGCTGGTAGCAATCGCGGAACACTTAGAACAAGAATCCCAGGAAGGTTGTCCCTTCTGTCAAAGCCCCTAACTCCACTCCTTTCCAATGTACGATTGTGAAGAAGAAGAACAGGAGTCTTGGGTTCCAGAACAGGTTTTTTCAAGCAGATCATCAAAAGCAGAAATAGTGACAGCCGAACAGAAAGTCCCCTACAAAGTAAATATAACTGAAGGAATATCAAGTGGAAACCAAGAGCCCGACTCACGGATACAAGCTCCGGTGGCAGTCATGTCAGAAGAAATGTGGGCTGCTATCCTAAACTCAATGCAAGCAACGATTATGGCACTGCAATTTCATTCAAATAAAATGGACATTCAAGTTGACTTGTTAAACACATTGGCAGTATTTGTTTCTGGAATTGACAGCACGTTGGAAAAATGCCCTAATAACAAGGGAGCAAGTCAATCACTCTAATGATTTTACAATCTGCTCCTGCAAGGAGGTGGTAGATAAGATATCTCAACTGCCGCAAATCCTAGAGGGAATACTACAAGAAATCTGCTCCATCCAGAAGGATGAACACACATGTACTAATCCTCTTGCCACCAGGCCAATATCTATACCTCGGGAGCAGTAACAAGAGAAGCAGCCCCTTTCTTCCCTAACGCCCACTTCATCGACCACAAATGAGAAAAGAACATTGGCTGAAAGCCGCCCCCTAACAAGCCCTAGTATAGATTCCATGGAGAATCATCTTCCGCTATAGACCATCAAAAAAGCCCGGGAACCCTGAGATTCCCATAACCCGGGCTTTATCAAAAAGAGATCGAAAGCGGGCAAGGAAAGGAAGGAAGTCTGCACAACTCCATCAACTAACTACTATAAGAACCACCGATATTAGCCCAAAGGAATCAAATAAGGATCATGTGACGTCAAGTGAAGGTATAATAGAGTCATTACTACCCACACAAGCACAAGCCCTAACATAATAGCAGATGTAATAACACTCCCCGATTCAGCAGGCACCACTCAGTTAATAAGGTCTCCTTTGAGGCCACCCGCAGCAGTTAGCATAAAAATGTTCACAAGAGCAAGCCCCCGAAGGGGTCAGCAGAGTCCAAAACCCACCACGCCTGTGCAGCCCACCCGACTAACACTGGAAAATGTGGGCAGTAAGGGATACAAATCTGGCACTGGTCAGTGAAAAGATAGTTATAAAGAGCAAAACGAGCACATAGAGCAAAACCAGTCACTTATAACAGGTACGAATACTTATGAGTCCATCCTTCAGCTGCTTTGGATCCCATAATTAACCTCCAGGTCCCCCACAGATGTTCTTAATCGTTCTGCTATTTTAAGAATCATAAAAGCTCTACCGGATTTACAGTTTGTAGCCCCGGATGACCTTGCTGCAATAAAATGTATTCAAGCGAGAGGCAACCAGCACACGGATCCAACACTCACTATCTTCTCAGCACCGGATATCACAAAGCGGATCATGGAAAGAAACTATTGAAAGCTTGGGGCATTGAGGTGGCCATCTACAAAGGAGAGCGATATCCAACCCCGTTATTAGACCCACAACACCTGGGAAAACCTAAAGGCACACTGTCGGTTTTGAAAGGAGTCCATCAGGCCAGCAGACCCACTGAAGAAAGGTCTAGTGAGAGGAGACCACCTAAGCACCCGCTGAGAGTCCAAGTATGGAGAGAAGAAGGGAGGAAAAGAGTGGTCTTGGGTCAGCAACGCCATCCGGAAAGGGGATGGGCAGTGACGGCTTCACCCCCAGGACCGATGGGCAACAGTTGAATAGTTAATGATCAACCCGCACAAGGGATATTATCCATTTGTTCTTGGAACGTAGGTGGCCTACGGGCAAAGTTGGAGGACCCTGCAGTAACAAAATTCTTTAGTTCATTCGACATTTTACTCTTAAAGGAATCCTGGGCAATGGAATCAATACCAATAATCTGATTCACGGAATATCTTACCCCAGCCACAAAAACCAACAGGCCCGGTAGGTCGAAGGGAGGCCTAGCCATCTATATTAGTACGAGCATCTTAGTAGAAATTTCAGAGTACAAGGAGGAAGACCAACCCTTTCAACTACTCCAGCTGGACGATTGGGGGGAAAATACACAGGAACCACTGATCCTAGTCAATATATACATCCATCCAAAAAATAAAAAAATCGAAGCAAACAAATTGTTAACTCAACCATTAAGGATAAAAAGCACAGTAAAATCGGCATTTTGGCTAATGTCGGACGACTTCAATCTCTGCCTATTCCACAACCCCAGTGAGGACCACATTCAAACAGTGGAAAGGACGCCCAGCCAAACCCTCCCAAAAAAACACAGGAAAGACAAGTTAGGGAGAGTTTTATATGCACTTGTGAATCAGTAGGCCTCTTTGTGCTAAACGGGCGGAAGTCGCCCGACATCCCACCGGCATGGACAAGATCCATTGGTGTCCCCTGCATTGTATATGTTAGTAAATGCCTTCAGTTTCATGGACCGTACGGAAAGCGATCATAAGCCACAGGTATTTGGGATCTGCGCATCACCACAAAAGCCAGAAAAAGAGGTAGCCTTAAATGGGGCAATGGGCACCGAAAATCTAAAGCGACTCAAATGGTCCTCTAACACCATTGAAAGCCAGGCAGAAGAGGCTCTACGAAAGCTAGAATTAATGGCCACAAGTGGGGCAAAGCTGACAACGGTCTGGGAGAACTTTGCCTCCAATCTCATAAAAAAAGACTTCTTAGGCAACACAAAAAAGGGAGCACAACGGAATCATCGCCAATGTTTACTTTTACCACAGCCAGTGCGCAGAAGAAAAGCAGCTGTAGGTAAACTACTAAGGTTACTGCGTAAATGCCCAGACAATGGATCAATACTGGCCACTTTGCGAGAGCAAAGGAAATTGTTCAAAAGGGATCTATGGACCTTTAAAAAACTCCAGCAGGAGGCCCTTTGGGCCAAATTACATTTTGCGACTAAAACATCTGACTCCAAAAGATTTTGGAAAATCATCAATACAATGGACAAGGGTTTAAAAGCAGGTAATAATGCAAACTTAACAGAGGAAGCATGGGTATCCCATTTAAAGTCCCATCTAAAAAAACTGACCATCGAAGAAGGTCCTCAAATCCAGGGGCACATTATTAAATGGGAACCCAATGTTCCTGAAGTTTTTAAATTTACGGCATCAGAACTATTAAAAATCATTGGAAAGTCACGAACGGACTGTGCCCCAGCCCAAACGGCTTACCGCAAGCATTATTTAAACAGGAAACGGAAAGATGAGCCAATTACTTGGCTGCAATGTTCAACGATGTGCTTACAACAGTCTCTGTCCAGGCATCCTGGAAAGGCTCTAAAATCCACCACATATTTAAGGGTGGGAACGCGGCTTCCCCAAGCAACTACAGACTAATCGCTCTTTTAGATGTTGACCTCAAGTACTTCTCATCCTGTGTGCTAAAACACCTAGAAGCCTGGATCACAGATAAAAACATTTTACCTCTAAATCAAACCGGCTTCACCAAGCACCAAGAAACATTAACAAATCTTATGGCACTGATCATCAACAGAGCAAAAGCAAAGGGGACTCCAACCTATTTATGTTTTGTTGATTTTAAAGCTTCTTTTGACTGTGTCCCCTTGGCAAATTGTGGGCCAAATTACAACTGTGGGGGTTACCACACACTAGCTTAAATGCCATCAAAATGATCTACTCTGATACTTGGGTGAAGGTTAAACTGGGGGAGGCTCTCTGCTATCCAGGGCAGTTAAAACAACAGTCGGTGTTAAGCAAGGCTGTGTATTGGCCCCAACACTCTTCAACCTGTGCATAGCAGATCTCTCCGCCAAGTTAAACATCCCACTCTCCCTCACTGGGCGGCCAACAAGTATCCAATATGCTATATGCAGATGACCTATTACTAATTAGTAACACCAGAATAGGCATGCAAAAACTGCTAAACGCATTAGAAGAATACTCAGGATCTAACGAATTAGAAATCAATCATAAAAAATCTAAAATTATTACCCTAAACCACAGGCCGACTAGCCAACGTAAATGGCACTTGAACGGGAAGACCCTAGAGGAAGTAAGCTCATATAGATACTTAGGAGTTGTGGTTGATGCCAGAGGTAATTACGTGCTACAAAAAGAAGCAATAAAAATCAAGACGCAGGCCCTTACTTACGCCTTTTGTAAGCTAGCAAACTCAATCTGTGGTCATGCTCTGAACCCACTAACAACTGTAATGAGAGCAAAACTACTTCCAACTCTCACCTACGGGACCGACATAATGAGGGGCATTGAAGTAGGTCTCTTGGATAAGCTTCAGATAAAGACCTATAAGCATGTTTCGTGCGTCGCTAGCCCAGGTCAGACTGGAATTTATGCTGGTTAAGCAGTCGCTAGCCCGACCCGCGGCATATATTAAATGCTGTTACAAATTGAGCCTCGCCTCAAAAGGGTCTTTAGCTAATTTAATCTGGCAGGAAATTATCCTAGAAAGAGGGAAATGCAATTACTTAAGGTTTCTAGAAAAGAGCAAGAGTCTGCTGAACTTAAATGAGGCATGGGACCAGTCTCTCTCCATCCCAGCTTTTAACAAAGCTGTGAATAAAGCAAGCAAATTACAGAGCTGGCTAGAAGATAGGGTCTCTGTGGCTAAAAGGGTGCACAGCTGGTTGATCCTCAGCTCTTATGAAATGTTTAAAGAATCACTACTTATGGCTGGCCCCTATTCACGGAAAATCAAGCAATGCTTTCTTAGACTCAGGCTGGGTGAACTCCCAACGCTAGACCTCATGCCAAAATGGAAGAAGAAGCAGAATGTAGGATCCCAGGACTGCTGTCTATGTCATCTAGCAGAAGAAAACTTGCTGCACGTGGTGTGCATCTGTCCAGCTTTGGCCGTTGAAAGAAGACTTTTACTGAAAAAAGAATTAAATGGTTTAAGAATCAGATCCTGCAGACATGCATTAATTGAAGCTTTCAAACCACGAAATACAAAACTGAACATTAGGCTGGTTAAATTTTTGGAAATTTTCTCACTCAAAATCTTGGCTTCTTGAAACAACCCAGTCATAGGGAGGGCAACAAGGATAACAAAACCCCTTTAACTCATTCCGAACACCTTAAAGTAGGGAAGGCTCTTAGGCAGCATGGTGGGAGGCTTAGCCAGTGCCGTAATATAGTCTGGTACCAACAACCGGACCTAAGTAGGGGTAAACAAAATCAATAGAAGGTACCACGCCACCTCTCCCTGTAGGAGGCTGGACTGGCTTGTAGTGAGTACCAAGGGGTACTTGCACCTTGCACCAGGCCCAGTTATCCCTTATTAGTGTATAGGGTGTCTAGCAGCATAGGCTGATAGATAATGCTAGCTTAGCAGAGCAGCTTAGGCTGAACTAGGAGACGAGTGAAGCTCCTACAGTACCACAAGTGTCACTTGCACAATATCATAAGAAAACACATTACACAGTTATACTAAAAATAAAGGTCCTTTATTTTTATGACAATATGCCAAAGTATCTCAGAGTGTACCCTCAGAGTGAGGATAGCAAATATACACAAGTTATATGTACACAATACCAAAAATATGCAGTATAGTCTTAGAAAACAGTGCAAACAATGTATAGTTACAATAGGATGCAATGGGGACACATAGGGATAGGGGCAACACAAACCATATACTCCAAAAGTGGAATGCGAACCACGAATGGACCCCAAACCTATGTGACCTTGTAGAGGGTCGCTGGGACTATTATAAAATAGTGAGGGTTAGAAAAATAGCCCACCCCAAGACCCTGAAAAGTGAGTGCAAAGTGCACTGAAGTTCCCCAAAGGACAAAGAAGTCGTGATAGGGGAATACGGCAGGAAATACACAAACCAGCAATGCAACAACAATGGATTTCCAGTCGAGGGTACCTGTGGAACAAGGGGACCAAGTCCAAAAGTCACAAGCAAGTCGGAGATGGGCAGATGCCCAGGAAATGCCAGCTGTGGGTGCAAAGAAGCTGCTACTGGACAGAAGAAGCTGAGGTTTCTGCAGGAACGACAAGGGCTAGAGACTTCCCCTTTGGAGGACGGATCCCTCACGCCGTGGAGAGTCGTGCAGAAGTGTTTTCCCGCCGAAAGACCGCCAACAAGCCTTGCTAGCTGCAAATCGTGCGGTAAGCGTTTTTAGATGCTGCTATGGCCCAGGAGGGACCAGGATGTCGCAAATTGCGTCAGGAGAGAGAGGGGACGTTGAGCAAGACAAGGAGCCCTCTCAGCAGCAGGTAGCACCCAGAGAAGTGCCAGAAACAGGCACTACAAAGATGCGTGAAATGGTGCTCACCCGAAGTTACACAAAGGAGTCCCACGTCGCCGGAGACCAACTTAGAAAGTCGTGCAATGCAGGTTAGAGTGCCGTTGACCCAGGCTTGGCTGTGCACAAAGGATTTCCGCCGGAAGTGCACAGGGGCCGGAGTAGCTGCAAAAGTCGTGGTTCCCAGCAATGCAGTCTGGCGTGGGAAGGCAAGGACTTACCTCCACCAAACTTGGACTGAAGAGTCACTGGACTGTGGGAGTCACTTGGACAGAGTTGCTGGATGGACCTCGCTCGTCGTGCTGAGAGGAGCCCCAAGGGACCGGTAATGCAGCTTTTTGGTGCCTGCGGTTGCAGGGGGAAGATTCCGTCGACCCACGGGAGATTTCTTCGGAGCTTCTAGTGCAGAGAGGAGGCAGACTACCCCCACAGCATGCACCACCAGGAAAACAGTCGAGAAGGCGGCAGGATCAGCGTTACAGAGTTGCAGTAGTCGTCTTTGCTACTATGTTACAATTTTGCAGGCTTCCTGCGCAGTCAGCAGTCGATTTCTTGGCAGAAGGTGAAGAGAGAGATGCAGAGGAACTCTGATGAGCTCTTGCATTCGTTATCTAAAGTTTCCCCAGAGACAGAGACCCTAAATAGCCAGAAAAGAGGGTTTGGCTACCTAGGAGAGAGGATAGGCTAGCAACACCTGAAGGAGCCTATCAGAAGGAGTCTCTGACGTCACCTGGTGGCACTGGCCACTCAGAGCAGTCCAGTGAGCCAGCGGCACCTCTGTTTCCAAGATGGCAGAGGTCTGGAGCACACTGGAGGAGCTCTGGACACCTCTCAGGGGAGGTGCAGGTCAGGGGAGTGGTCACTCCCCTTTCCTTTGTCCAGTTTGCGCCAGAGCAGGGCTAAGGGGTCCCCTGAACCGGTGTAGACTGGCTTATGCAGAATTGGGCACATCTGTGCTCAAGAAAGCATTTCCAGAGGCTGGGGGAGGCTACTCCTCCCCTGCCTTCACACCATTTTCCAAAGGGAGAGGGTGTAACACCCTCTCTCAGAGGAAGTCCTTTGTTCTGCCATCCTGGGACAAGCCTGGCTTGACCCCAGGAGGGCAGAAACCTGTCTGAGGGGTTGGCAGCAGCAGCAGCTGCAGTGAAACCCCAGGAAAGGCAGTTTGGCAGTACCAGGGTCTGTGCTACAGACCACTGGGATCATGGGTTTGTCCCAACTATGCCAGGATGGCATAGAGGGGGCAATTCCATGATCATAGACATGTTACATGGCCATATTCGGAGTTACCATTGTGAAGCTACATATAGGTAGTGACCTATATGTAGTGCACGCGTGTAATGGTGTCCCCGCACTCACAAAGTCCGGGGAATTGGCCCTGAACAATGTGGGGGCACCTTGGCTAGTGCCAGGGTGCCCTCACACTAAGTAACTTTGCACCTAACCTTTACCAGGTAAAGGTTAGACATATAGGTGACTTATAAGTTACTTAAGTGCAGTGTAAAATGGCTGTGAAATAACGTGGACGTTATTTCACTCAGGCTGCAGTGGCAGGCCTGTGTAAGAATTGTCAGAGCTCCCTATGGGTGGCAAAAGAAATGCTGCAGCCCATAGGGATCTCCTGGAACCCCAATACCCTGGGTACCTCAGTACCATATACTAGGGAATTATAAGGGTGTTCCAGTAGCCAATGTAAATTGGTAAAATTGGTCACTAGCCTGTCAGTGACAATTTGAAAGAAATGAGAGAGCATAACCACTGAGGTTCTGATTAGCAGAGCCTCAGTGAGACAGTTAGTCACTACACAGGTAACACATTCAGGCACACTTATGAGCACTGGGGCCCTGGAGAACACGGTCCCAGTGACACATACAACTAAAACAACATATATACAGTGAAAAATGGGGGTAACATGCCAGGCAAGATGGTACTTTCCTACACTCCCCAATAGTATTAATGCCTTATTGCACTAATATTGTTCTGTTAAATTTTATATGGAAAGAAACGTTTTATGGTTTTAATTAACTAATAAAATAAATTTTCTCTCGAGTTCTTTTTTCAACATTCTGGGGATTCTACAGGCACCCCTGTGGAGTCTTGTGGATTCTCCTTGTGGGAACCAAGTCAATAGCAAAAATATAGCTAAAAGTTTGAGTTTTAGAAGGATAAAATGCTCTGGATAATAGTGTCTCTTTTTTCATAAAAATGGCATCATGAAATGGGATGCTGTTGTAAAGTCATCATCTTCCCAACTTTCAGGAACGTGCAGAGCTGAATTAGAAAACCTAATTTCTTACCACAGATTTGGCATTTTTGCAAAGAGGAAGACCATCTCTCCTATTATTTGAGCTTTCAGTTTGTGGTGGAAACCAGTGCGAAAACCATGGGTATTCCAGGAAAGTTATATATTTCTGGAAAGTAGCCCAAATTCCAAATTCAGCACGGGGTCATTGTGTAGATGCCTCCCTTTACCAAAGAAACTAACTGTTAAAAAAAAAGAAATATTGAAAATGAGTAGTAAATAACAACCATTTGTGACACTTACAGCTCCAACTTATCATAATTGCTGTAACTTTTTATCATAATGGCCAATTTACAAAAGCAATATACCCTTACATTCGGTAGGCCATTTTGGGTGCAGGAATTTATGGGGTTTGTAGGTTCTCCAAGAACCCCAGGTACCCAGAGCCATCTACGGAGCTGCATCGTACAATGCTTTTTCGTTGAGTACTGAGTATAGACCAATTCATATGGTGAAATATGTAGAGTGAAAAATGAATATCAAGTAAACCTATGTATTTCTGAAATGGGTCCAACATATGGAGTTTAGGGCCAGTGGTTACTTGTACATTTCTGAATTGGTGGGTACCCACATATCAAACAGATCAAACAGAGGTCAATGGGGGACCTTGCCAAGGGATACCCATTGACCTCTGTTTTGATCCGTTCCTGTTGTGAGCTCTAGGCCTAACCACACAAGTGGTGCAGCATTTTTATCGGTGTAAGTAGGGTAATGCTGGGTGGTGGGAATTTTGTGGATTCCTGGGGATTCTAGAAGTTTCTACCACAGTAATGTAAGGAAAATATGTGATTTTAGGCAAAGTTTTAAGTTTGTGGATAAGAAAACCTTGTGGGATTCATGCAAGGCACACCACACTGGTGTCTCCTGCTTATCTAGTTTTTTAAAATGTCTGTGGTTGGTAGGTTTCCATGAGTGGAGGCCGATCATGTTCCCAAATCCTGTAGCTACCCCTATTGCTGATTTCAATTTAGGGCCTTTCATGTCAGGGTCTCTTGGCCCACCCACATAAGTGAGGCACCATTTTTGTCACGCACCCAACCCCACTTTTTTTTAATTAATAGTATTGCATATCCACTGTCATCACTCTATTGATGCCGATTTATGCCGTATCACAAAAAGCACACTTTCTGGATCAAGATCTTGTTTTCTACCAAATGTGGTTAAATTCTGTTCAGCCTTTTTTGAGGTATCGTTGTTCAATTTTCCTATGGAAAATTTCTTGAGGAAAATGCATTTTGGGACCCCTCCTTTTTCTCGGCCCTCACTTGATGGATCACCCCAAAATGTTCTAGGATGAAGCTGAGGTGAATGGGGATTTCATTTGGGAAAGTTTTGTGAATATCTGTCAAATAGCAACAAAGTTATTAGCAAACTAAATGATCAGTGTCCTATGGAAACCAGTGGCAGCTGATAATTTAAGTAGGTAAGTGGGCCACACATGCACATAAATATAATCACACTAACCCATCTACATGCACACTCACTCAGACTCATACACTCACAAGCATGAACGTATATACCCACATATACCCACGATTCATAATCACATGCACAGCCCCATTCACAGCACACATGCTTTTTTCCACATATTTTCATACATACACAGGTATGCATGCACTAAACATTAAAAAACTACAGCGGTGAAGCCTCCGAGGTTCCTGGAGGGTTGGGGTGCTGCCTACTCTCATTGGCTAATGAGAGGAGGCAACAGTCCCTTACTCATTAGAGAGTGGGATAAGGTTAGTGAGAGTTGCTGACTCCTCCTCACTCTGTGACGAGGTGTCACTGACTGACACTCGGCCATTGGCCCATAGGGGCTTGAAACTGAAGGGCCCAGGTCCGAAGCTATGAGTAACGCTTCCCTCATATTAAGGGGGAGGACCTCAAGGCACGTTGCACTGCTGAGGTCACACCAACATGGCTGTGACATTTTCAGCTTGGCAATGTTTAGCTTAGGCAGCCAGGTGCCTGTGCATTTAGCACATGTATAGCACTGGGCTGCCTGGCCTGAACATAAAGAGTGATGTGTGCTCAGCCTGATAGACACTATTTATGTCTGCAAAAAGGTGGGATGGGTGATGCCCCTCTGCCCTTGAGGATGGGCTGCTCTTCATGGAAAGATGGCCCTATCTATATATACATAGATAGATAAAAATAAAACAACAATAACCATTTTTTAAACACACTTCATTTTAAATATTAACAATGAAATTAGTTGGAAATTACAAGCATATATACAACAAACAACAATATGTAATCTCATGTAAATATTCAGATAACCATAGAAAAGTAGTTGTATTTACACTAAATGAAGCAAAATACACATTATAACAATATTTTAACATCATCTATGTAAACATTTATTGATTGAAACAAAAACTAAATTAAAACAGTATACGTGCAGAAATGATTATATAAAGTAATATAATAAATATAAAAAATAATTAAATGCATTTTTCTATACATAATGTAAACATTTGAAAGCAAAATATTTTGCTAACACATAATAAAAAATAGAAATTAACATAAAAAAAATAAAGTTAAACATATTAAATAATGGGCCCCTGAATATTTAATGAGAGGCTTTGGGGCTGTTCAGAAATGCTTTGTTTTGGATTGAGCGGCTTCGCACAGTGTCCTTTTTGTATTAAGAAGGGTAGGTATACCTGTCCTTCAGTCGGGCACCTGGCATGTGCACAGGGTTGGGTCAGCACCGGGAGCTGACTCGTGTGACTCGTGGGAGCTGGCATCTTGTTTCTCCCTCTGGTGCCCTCATGGATGGGCTGGTGATGCAGTGTGCCCCACTCCCACAGACACAGGCACGGGGAAGGTGGGCAGCACATTACCAGACTGGGAGTGTGATTATACTCATCTTTGTGTCCCAGGTAGATGGGGTATACTGGGACAATCGTCTTAGCTTTGGTCTGTTGGACCCCGTGGGATGGGGTCCTAGGGGGTCATATAAGATTTCAGGGATGGGGCTCCGCCGCAACGCACCCATAAAAAATAATTAAGGAGATTTGTACTGACTTCTGGAAGCTTGGACCTCTCTAGGGAAACTGAGAGCAATTCCAGTAGAGTGCTATGCACACAGTTTCTCGCCCAGTCCCATGGGGCACCAATTTCTGAAGAGATTGTCTCTGGCTTAGTAGGGCACCCATCAAGTATAGTTTTTTTCCAGCTTTTTGACCAATACATTTGGCTTTACTTCTTGAATTTGATTTCCCCTGCTGTTGCTCACAGAACCTGCCCTTTGTCTATGTTCCTGGTACTTACCATCACCTGGGGGCCTTTTCAATAGCCCTTCTACAGCCCTCAAGCAAAGTAGCTCTCCTGCCCCACTCCCAATGCACCATAGCTTTGGCTGTCTTGGAGTGCACCTTTCTGTCACTAGCGTAGTCAGGGGGCAAACATACATGCTGGGACCACCCTGTTGGAAGACCAGTCCACAAAAGATCCAGGTGAACCCCCCAGGGTCTCCCCAGGAACATCTGTCCCTCTACTGTCCCTTAAAGATATATCAGGTTCAGCAGCACTGGCCTGAAATAACATTCCAAGTCCCTTAATGCCAGTTGGAATCAAATTCCTTCAGTCCATCGTTGCAGTGGCATCAGCTGGCGTCTCATTCCAGTGGGGTTTTCTATCGCCGTGGTCGCTCCCAGGTCCAGTGAGGTCTCAACTGTCTCTTTGTTATGCAGGGGTTTCTAACTGTGGCTGGAAAGGTCTGGAAGGTAGGCACTTCTGCACAATCCCCTGAGTGGCACATCAACACTTTACCACTGCCCCAACCATCCTGCACAGCAATCTGAGACATTTCAAGATGGCAACTGGAAGTAGTCTATGGAAAAGTTTCCTGGGAACCTCAACCCCATCCATAAATGACACAACTGCCTGATCCCTTCCCACCAAAACTTCAAAAGGGAACTGTAGTATGGGAACGAACCGCCTTCAAAAGAAGTCAAGCGAGTAAGACAGGAATGGTGTTCTTCTTTCGTTTCTTTAATCCATGAAACAGCTGAACCCACGATTAAGGAAACATCCGGCAGACAGCTAAGAAACCAGTCTTTTGAAAGCTGGATTGCAACTGCCTCCCAGAAGTTCCATAGAACATGGTGACATAAGATTACAGAACAGTAAATAAGGACAGTGACACAAATGTACATACTACAGGAGCCCCTCATATGCTTGGCTCCAGAGCTCTGTGCTTCCTTCTTTGTTTTTGTGTGCTTTCAGGTGTTCAGGCCAGGTGCAGAGGGAAAGGTTAATTAACATGTGCAGATTTCCTCCCCACCACTTCCTTCCCCAGGAGCTAGGGCAAACACTGTTAATTGCCTCTGTTCTATATGGAAACCTTTGATCGTCCTGCAGGCCAGCAAAGTAATTACTGGGCCCAGCAGGGGGGCAGAAGCCTGGACATGCCATTAGGAGTACAGTTGTCACAAAAGTGACTTTGGATTTGCACTCAGAATACATTTACCCTAGATTTTATACCCGACTCGTGTTTCTATTCCTAGGTGGGGTGAAACTAAAATTTGGCCATAATATGTGATTCAGTTAAGCACATAGGCCCTGATTTAGATATTGGTGGACGGGTTACTCCGTCACAATGGTGACAGATATGCCATCTGCTGAAATCTAGATCCCATTGCATAGAATGGGATTTAGATTTCGGTAGTCGGGATATCCTTCACCGTTGTTGCAGAGTAACCCGTCCCCCGAGTTTTAAATCAGCCCATAGTCTTTAAATAAGAACTAAAGATGCACACTATGCCCACTGACATTAAAAAGCCTGCATTAGGTTGCCACCACTCCCTGAAGGGTCTCTTCTGCAACAGGCTACCTGTCCACAGGCACTCGCCTAAGCTAGATAATAGCCTCACACGCTTGGTCCTTACATGTGTGCACATGCATGTTGTTGGACCTGGCTCTCTCTGCAGGGTCACCCCCAAACGTTTTGCTTTTACCCTCCACTTCTTGCTGAATTTGTTTTTGTTGGCCTTAGTACTTAGTGCTAACCAGTGTTAAAGTGCTTGTGCCCTGCCCCCAAAATATGGTAAAATTGGTGTACACCTGACTGGCATATTTAATTACTTATAAGTTCCTTGTAGACAGGTCCTGTAAATTAAATACTGCTAGTGGGCCTGCAGCACTTATTATGCCACCCACTTAAGTAGCCCCTTATACATGACCCATACCTGCCATTGCAGCCTGAATGGAGTTTTAACCTAGCAATTTTACTTGGCAATATATCCCCTGGCCAAGCATTAAACATCCCTTTTACTGCATATAGGTCACCTCTCAGGTAGGCCCTAAGTAGACCATAGGGCAGGGAGCATTGTAATTAAAATGTTGGACATGTACCTTTAATTCTTACATATCCTCATATTGAAAGACTCATAAATGTGTTTTTCACTACTGTTTAGCATCTATGATAATGTAACTTAAACTCCTCTTTAATGGTAAAGTCATATTTTAAGTACAATTTTGAAAATTACACTTTTAGAAAGTTGGCATTTTTCAAACTAATCAATCAATCAGTGATTTCTAAAGTGTGGCTAATCACCCGTAGGGTTTCACTGCAACTAGATCTCGACAGTTGGTGCTTTGATCTTTTAGGCACTAGTTTTTACTAAAAACTTAAAAAAATCATAACTCTAGTTCTATTGAATTGATTTTTGTTGTTTTGGTGTCAAGTGATATATTACAATGTACTCTATTATGTCTAAATTTGTGTGTTATTTTACTTGTGTAGGATTTCCACATTATTAATGTTTCTGTGCTGCATAAATACTTTACACATTGCCTCTAATTTAAGCCTGCTATTTTTGCGCCAAGCTACCTAGGGTAAGCACAGGTTCTTTTAGTGACTTTTTTGTAGTTCACCCTGCCAGGTATTGTGGCTGTTGCTTGCCCAGGGTTCACACCTCGTTCAACCAACAACCCGACTTCTCACATCTGTGCTTATGTGTAACCAACTCAAAGTCTTTTACCCAGCTGTGTAGCAGAGGACCTTATCTTGAAAGGAGGAAACTGATGGTTAGCACTCTCATTTCACTTCCACAGAATTTGTTGTGAGTAAGAGTCAGTTGGTGATTCTCACTCACAGTAAAAGTGCAAAACCGGGTGTTCAGAAAGTGAAAAGTCCATGGGGATTGAATAAGTGGAACTCATTTCCTTCACCAATGACTAGGGAGCACCAGGAATCACCATCACCCACGGCTAGTGAATTCTTGTAAGGATTCTGCCTTCTTGCCACTAGGTGGTGCTCAATAACGGCCTCTGGAGTCTTGCCCTTATCATTAAATATGATGTACTACACTTCTACACCTTGCCTTGCCAGATACACTTTTCATTCCAGTCCAGGCTTCCACATTGATTCCTGGATCCCACACCCTTTCTGACTTCTATATATTTGCCTTCTGGACTTTTCACTCCCTAGGCTCTGGTGCATACGCCGGTCCTGGCTTTCCTGTTTTTTTTCCCTGGTTCTCCTGTCTCCCCTGGACTTCCCTTCTCCAGGCCCCATTTCAGCCTTCCCTTCATTGGTGGTTCCTGATTCCCTGCACCTAGTTAATACTTTGCACCTGGCTCTCTCCCTGCACCCGTGCTCTTCCCCTGAGCCTCCACATATTTCAGCCCTGAGTGTGCATCATGCAGCAGCTTGCATCTGACTTCTGTTGAGACCCCTTCTGCTCCGTGTTCGTGCTGTTTGTCCTTTGACTCTGTTTCTGTTTTCCCCTGTACCAATGTTTGGCTATTTGCAGTATTTTATTCTGTCCCTAGTTTTACTACATCTCTGTTCCTGTGTTAGGCATGGTTCATAGACTACTTTCTGCACTCTTCATGATCTGCCCTGTTAAATTGCCTTGTATTCCGTGTTCCTGTTTTCCTTCATATTTCTGTCCTGCCCTGTTTGAGTAAAAATCTTTCCTAGGCTTCTTCTCAGAATTTAAATCCTGTTCCTAACCCGGATTCTAGTCCAGCTTTTGGAGCCCAGTTTCTGTTTTGGTGTTCTTTGTTCTGTTCCCTGTTGTTCTGTCTTGTATTGTTAACCTGATTTTCATTACTTACAATGGTGCCAGTTAAACTATGGGGCTTGTGCCTTTGGCACAGAGGACCACCCTGCACTCCTTCTCCATAGGAGCTGATTGCTATCTCCCAGAACTCTGAGATTAATTGCTCCTTGCTTTTGTATAAGATCTTTGCACCTCGTAGAGAGATCATTCCCATGGAGCAGACAAACTGTCATTTATGATAGTTTGTCTATCATGTCCCTGCTTAATATTCCTGTAGTGTGTACTTGTGTTTTCCCTGCAGACTTCCAGTGCCCTATTCATAGCCTGTTCAAACCTGCTTCAGTCCTCTGCATGTGTCCTACTTCCCTTCTAGCATTCTGGTATTCTCTTTTTTGTACTCCCTTCAGAGGCCACACACAAACCCAGGACCCAGTTGTGTCCCAGTCTCACCCACCTAGTCCTCTGACTGATTATCCTGCTAGTTCCCTGCTAGACCCCTGACAAATCTACAAAAGTGGTACCTTACTCTTACTCTCAGCTCATCCGAACACTTTCTGAACCTGGGGAAGAACAGAAGAGGGCTGTAGCTCCTATCCGGGACTTGTGTGGAGACCTGGGGGGGCTGAACTTACTGCTACTTGTACCTATGACTGAGAAGTAGACTTCAAGGGTCAGTTGGCTGAACTCCTGTATGGTTACAGTAATATAACAGGCTACAGGAGATCCCTTTTCTGGATTGACCAGCTGACCAGTAACAACTGGGCCTGGAATCGACCCAGCTGGTGGCCTCTGCTATGGTGAGTCCTGGCCTCCAAGTGCTGCTGCGTGAGGCCTTATGAGCCTTAAAAGAGACAGAGAACAACATCTCCAGAAAGTCTGACAAGTTAGGACTTAGAAAAATGTTGGACTTCTGAGACCTATGAAACTTCAGCAGATCCTTGCAGCAACAGTATCCAAATTGGAGGAGGCTTAGGCCCTGATTTAAATATTGACGGAATTGGTCCCACCGTTGAGTTTCCATCAGATTTCCCACCCGCACCTTTGGCGGGCCGCCCGCTATATTTAGATGTTGGCGGTTTCATAGACAAAAGACTGCCCGCGTTCTTGGGACTCCGCCAGAAATCTCCACAGAGGTCGATGGCGCAATTGGATATAGTGGTCGGTGGCGTGACTCCAGCCACTTTTCCCGCCTAACCAATTACGATGTGCCTTTCCACCAAGGAACTGTGACGGAGTTACCTCCACACCTAGGTTGGCGGATTGGAAGGGATATGAGGAAAAAACCTACATTTTTGTTTCCATTTCCACTTCGATTTGTGACTGGACCCGACAGTATAAGGCCTGCCATTGCTGCTGCCAATGGACCATGAAGGAAACACAACCCCGTCATCACCGGACTGGAAGGTAAGCATTCCATATTACTAGTGAATGTTGTTTGGTCACTTAACATTAGTTCAGAACCAGTGCAGTAATATACATGTTACATTAATATTTTTAAAAACAACTAGTGACATCCATACATTTGTAAAACACCTGTGGCACACATTAATGGAGACAGATCTGTATATAAAATAAATCGATGAAGTACACATTTTTTTATTTTGGTGTAAGTATTATTTTTAAATCACAATTGTAAACTATGTCCATGTGTGCACTTTGCAATGGGACCTACAAGGGAAATTTAGTGCTTCCAGATGTGAAGGTGAGTCAATACATATATATCACTGGAATAACAATTCCATACCAATGACACAATGAATTGTACTGCAATGCCCAATGTGGCACACATTGTGAATTTTGGACTCAACTCATCAGACATGTACTACTACTCTTATGTACATTAGTTTGGCAATGCAACTCATGTGTAACAGTTAAAAATGTTTGGATGGTACAATTTCTCCTGGCTATGTTGCTCTCCACTCCACTTGTCTGCTGCCTATAGTCCAGGGGTGTCCTCCCCATGAAAAGGCATCTACTGGGCACATATCTGGCACCTCAAAGCTTTATGTGGGAGGGGTGAGAGTGGATGGGTTGGTTGAGGTACAGGGAGCTGGAATGGGTGATGTGGCTGTGTCTGCATGTGGACCACTTGCCTGTGGGTCTGGAGTTTGTTGTGGATGTAAGTTGTGTGAGTGTTGCTGTGTGCTACATTCAGGTGAGTGTGGTTGTTTGGTTATGGTTGTCATTGTGATGTGTTTAGGTGCGTTTTTGTGTGAGGGTGTTTTTGTAGATGAGTGGGTAATTGTGGTAAATTTGGTTCAGTTGTATGTGGGTGTAGTATCAATAGTGTCTGTATGTTGTGGTTAGGATGCATGGCATTGTGTGTCTTCTGCATGCACATGCTGTGGTGAAATGGCAAAAGATCATAGTGTGTATGGAGTGTGTTGTGTAGTGTGTATAGGTAAAGTACATGGGATGTGTGTTACTTTCGTCAGCAATCCGCCGCCAGAACAACACCTGCAGAACTGTAACATCTAAATATGGTCGGCAGGAGCCCACCAGCCTGATGGCTAGGAAGTGCATTCCGTTGAGGCGGTCAGCGGTTCAGCTGCAATACATCTAAATAGAGCGGGCGGAACTCAGTCAACTTGACAGAGTACAAGAGACTGCTGCCGCCGCAGGATGGCAGTATTCCCATCAAGATCTAAATCAGGCCCCTTGTTAGATACATTTTTCAGGATTGCCCCATGGTAGGATGTTGCGCTCCATAAAAGAAAGTAAGTCTGAAGGTAGACATTTTGACCAGGAAAAGGCATGAAAAGTATCCAATTGAATATAGGACTTTGGCACATGTGAAATTTGATTTTGAGGGCGTGGCTGAATACAGACTGTAACTGTGCCCCTCTGGAGAATTTTGACTTCAGTTCAAGAGACAAAGGGGGTTATTCTAACTTTGGAGGAGGTGTTAATCCGTCCCAAAAGTGACGGAAAAGTGACGGATTTACCACCAGCCGTATTACGAGTCCATTATATCCTATGGAACTCGTAATACGGCTGGTGGTATATCCGTCACTTTACCGTCACTTTTGGGACGGATTAACACTCCTCCAAAGTTAGAATAACCCCCAAAGTGCCTGATTTAGAGTTTGGTGAAGGGGGTTACTCTGTCACAAACGTGACGGATATCCCATCCGCCTTATTACGATTCCATCATATCCTAGGCAAATTGTAATACGGAGGATGGGATATCCTGTTTGTGATGGAGTAACCCGCCCATTAAACTGTAAATCAGGCCATAAATCAGCAGATCAAATATTTGACCCGGAATACCTGACCTCTGCTCCATTGAAGTCCACTTGAAATCACATCCCGGTCAACCGTGAACAGTGACTTCTGATTGGTGCTTTACTTTTTCTTGGTGTTTTTTTGCCAAACAACTTTAAACATTCATATCACCATATTTCCGTTATTGTATTTTTTTTTTGTGACACTTTTCAAATGAAAAATGTCTCTTTTTTAAATAAATGACTGCAGGATTTCTATTGTGTTATGTTTTGACTTTTTCACTGGTTTGTTACTGCTAAATACTTAATACACTTTCTTCAGTTAAAGCAGTCTCTCTCATAGTTACCATAGGTTGAGCCCAGGTTCAGTTACTGAGCTTGTTTTGGACCTACTACAATTTTGGATTTGTTACATTGAGAGACCTCACAATCCCCCCATCTAGTACTAAGGGTCACAGGAATTATGTGACTAAACTATGTGGCAAGAAAAGGCAAATTCTGTGGCATAATGTGGCACATTTTTTGATACTATCACTTCATTATTTTACACATTATAATACTATTTACTCAAAGAGTTCACCTCACTAGTACCAGTGTAACAATCAAATACATAACTAAGCAGGTAAAGGTTGACCAGTAATCCCTTTGCGAACAGCGTTCCTCTAAACGCAACACATGTTGCCTCGTTTTTAGTACCTTTTGATCTGTTTGAGGCAGAAATACATTTTTTGCCTGCTAATATGCAGATTATGCAGCAGATGGTGGATAATGTGCTCAATGCCCATCCACAGTGAAAAAACTGCAACTTCAGAATTGCATAATTCAAGGGGCCCTGCTTATAAACCTATTTCTTATAAGCAATAGCAGCCAATTTTGTTATGCATTGAGTTCACATTTTGACCCTATTCTATTTAAAATTTGCTTTTGCGGTTCCAGAGATGTTCATCCAGGATCTCCTCCCCAGTTTAATGCGAAGTATGAAGTATTTGTTAGTCAAGGTTTTAGAGTGTTCACTTGCACTTCTTTGCTTATGTTGGCAGCCACACAACACTGGGAGGGTAATCTGATAAATGTAATAATGAGACTGACAGTGATGTAGTTTCCCAGGTCCATGCAGAGCTGGCTGCTCCAGTCCAGGTTTTTTCATTCCCATCTGAGCCTTTGTATTCAGAATTCAGAATTGGATAAACATAGCTACATGTTCTAGAAATCAAACAGGGACTGGAGCATCTAGGCACACATTGATGTGAAAACGTGGTGTAAGAAATAGGATTATTATTTGAGAGGGGTGAGAGACCCACTCAAATAATAAACACAATGCTTGAAAGGGTGAAACACAAAAGGTACCCTCGAGTACCTTAGCACAAAAGCAATCAGGCTTAACTTAGAGGTAAGGTGTAAAGTATTGATTCAGCACTCAAACAGTAATAAAGTGAAAACACAACATAAGAAAAGTCACAAACCAAGTAAAAACATAGAATGAAATATAATAAATAAAATCACACTATAGAGACAAATATCCAAAAGTAAAACAGGAGTTAAGAACTTCTAAACTGTTAGGCTAAAATAGAGCCTAAAAGTTCAAAACATCACTTGCGGTTATTGGGTCACACTGGACTGGGTCAAAGTCACAAATTCTGGTTGACTGCGATGGAGCGAGGATCGGATACAGGGAATAGGTTCATCATGGTGAAGAGTTTACTTTTTCAAGTCCAAGTGAGGAGCTGCAGTTGGAGTTTCACACTGGTGGAGGCTGCGAGGAGATCGTTGTTGGGCCAATGAGCTGGTAGAGCATCACAGACAGAAGCTATTTTGGGACAAGGGACCAGTCGTCACTGGAGCTTCATGTTGGTGGTTGACACAAACTGTTGCTGCTGATGCAGACTCTTGAGGCTGAACTGAGGAGCAGTCATAGCTGGAGATTCACGTTGGTGGATAATGCAGATGTCGCTGTTCGTTAAGAAAAGTCTGCTCATGGTCACAAAGATCCCAAAACGTCTGGGTCTTCACCTGAAGTGCAGGTCTTACAATTTTGATGCAGGAGTACACTCTGGTGCCAACCAAGGGTCCGGTCCATGATCTGGAGGGGCACCTCTTGAAGATTAGGACTCACTCCATCAGAGGTCAGCTGCAGGACTCAGACAGGTGAAGTTGGAGCTGGTCAGCTGTGCAGTTACATGGAAGCCCTCTCGAAGCTTGTTGCATCCCTGTAGCCCAAACAGGAGGTAAGTCAAGTGATCAATGGAGTCACCTATGGGGATACTGGGTTCAAGGAAGCAGGTCTAGTCTTCACTCTTCAGAGAGCAGGGCTGTGAGGATTTGGGCATATTATATGATATGGCTGTGAGGCCTTATAGGGGAACACACTTGCAAACCCTTTGTTGGGTCCAGTCAGGCTCATTTTTACAACCTTTAGCTCAACTCTGAGTAGCTGTGGCTTCAAGCAGCAAGGCTTAACAAAGGAACTTAGGGGGTCATTCCAACTTTGGCGGACGGCGAAATTCCCCCGCCATTTGGCCACTCCGCGGTCAGAAGACCGCGGAGGCCATTCCGACTTTCCCGCTGGGCCGACGGGTGACCGCCAAGAGAGCGCCCGCCGGCCCAGCGGGAAAGGCCCTGCAACACAGAAGCCGGCTCCGAATGGAGCCGGCGGTGTTGCAGGGGTGCGACGGGTGCAGTTGCACCCGTCGCGATTTTCACTGTCTGCTAAGCAGACAGTGAAAATCATGCTGGGGCCCTGTTAGGGGGCCCCACGACACCCGTTCCCACCATCCTGTTCCTGGCGGTAAAAACCGGAAGAAACAGGATGGCGGGAAGGGGGTCGGAATCTCCAGGGCGGCGCTGCTTGCAGCGCCGCCATGGAGATTCAGCCCAGACAGGGGAAATCCGGCGGGAAACCGCCAGATCCCCTTTTCTGACCGCGGCTTTACCGACGCGGTCAGAATGGGCAATGAAGCACCGCCAGCCTGTTGGCGGTGCTTCCGTTGCCCACGGCCCTGGCGGCCTAGGACCGCCAGGGTCGGAATGACCCCCATAGTGCCTTATTATGAGTTTGGCGGTCGAACCGCCAGACCTCCATAGTGGCGACTGCCAAAAGACCGCCATGTTTATGGCCACACTGACCGCCATATAATGAGTTGCACAGGCAGGACTGTCAAAAGTCAGCCAAAAAACCATGACCACCAGCCCAATGGAGGGCAGGAAATAGGTGGTCTGACCACTAGCACCGACAGCCCAATGACCAACCACTGACCATATTGCAAGTCTAAAGTCACAATGGCAGTTCAGCCAAGGCGGTCTTCCATATGGAGGTCTGAACCACGGCGGTTCGCGGCCACCAACAATTGATACATAACATCACATTGGATGGATTTGAAAACAACACAGCTGACACACATTCCCACACTCGACACACCTGCAAAGCACATTATAAAACACACCCCTTCACAGAGCATAATTCTCTGCAACTGCAATGCTAAAAACAGAAGCCAGAACCCAAAAAAGAGATTTTGATCCATAGAACAGGCACCCCTGCAATTTCTCTCATATCATATACCACTCCCTTCACACTTTTTCCCACTCACATCCGTTTGCACTTCCCAACTTCACAAACTCACCCTCACCTGCTAATTTCAATTCTTTGCCTTAGCACTAACATGTCACCCAGAAAAATCCCTGATTCACTATGAGTTAAGAGTCATGGTGGATAAAACCATAAGAGTAGAGCCACAATTATTTGGAGCACAAGTCCAGCATACTACTATAACCAGTAAAATGGAAATGTGGCAAAGGATAGTTGACAGAGGGACTTCTGTAGGCACCACACCATGCACAAAGGACGACATCAGGAAGAGAAGGAATGACCTCAGGGGGAAGGTCTGTTCAATGGCATACAGGCACCAGCTGCAAGTCCAGAACAGTGGCTGTGGTTCTCCTTTCTTACAACTCACATCCTGGGAGGAGAAGGTCTTGGACATCCTGAATCCTGAGGGCTTGACAGGAATATCTGGGGGAGTGGAGTCGGGTAAGTCACATGGCACACAAATGTATTGTCATGCATGCTCACTGCTCACCTTTGGCCACCTTCACCGTCACCCCATTCACCGG
The DNA here is from genome assembly GCF_031143425.1 of Pleurodeles waltl. Taxonomy (NCBI): domain Eukaryota; kingdom Metazoa; phylum Chordata; class Amphibia; order Caudata; family Salamandridae; genus Pleurodeles; species Pleurodeles waltl. The sequence goes on along the minus strand of NW_027150097.1, from coordinate 10,446,026 downwards.
CCCAGTCTGCACCTATTCATAGATTGCTGTCTGCCATCTCACACGTGAACTAGAATCACCTGGGAGAACAACAGCTGTGTACATTGTGTATAGGACAGGGATCGGCAGCACTACAATTCCCAGCAGGCACTTTTCTACAATTACAAAAACCAGAATAGTATATCAGACTCAAAACTACCTGGTTTGCAAATCCCTAGTGATGTGTACCCACCTGAGAGGTTGATATCTGCATAGTGTGTGGGGAGTATAAGAATTGACAGGACTGCTACTGTCACCCCACTCAGCCACCCCAGTGTCCTCTGATCAAATGACTCCTGTTTGTCAAATCCCAATTGTATTGTACTCACCTGAGAGGATAATAGCTGTATAGTGTGTGAGGAGTACAGGCACTAATGACTGGTAAGGCCAGGAGATACTGCTACTCTCACTCCACTCAGCCACCACAGTGTCCTCTGATCAAAGGACCCTTGTCCCTGAACTTCCAATTGTAGTGCACTCTCCTGGGAGGATAATAGCTGTGTAGTGGGAGGGGGAGTCAGTACAAGACTGCTATGGCCAGGATGCACTGCTACTCTCACTCCACTCAGCCACCAGTGTCCTCTGTTCCAAAGACCCCCGTTTGTCAACTCCCAATTGTAGTGTACACTTAGAGGTTGATATCTGTATAGTGTTCAGGGAGTACAGGCACTGACTGGACTGCCTGGAGGCACTCTCACTCCAAACACTAGAAAAGTGTTCCCTTCCCTGAAGACTAATGTATTTCAAAGCTCTTATGTTGTGTACTCACTGGGGGAGTTGGCAGTTGTCAGGTATTGTGAAGCCATGAGAGTGGCAGGACTGCAACTCACAGCAGGCATTTCTCCCCAGGCTCAATAATTCGAAAAACTGTGTCCTCCCACAAAATACCCCTGTGTACCAATTAATCATTGAAGTCCACTCACCTGGGAGGAAACCATCAGAATAGTGTGTGTAATTGTAGGAGGCTGGACTGGCTTGTAGTGAGTACCAAGGGGTACTTGCACCTTGCACCAGGCCCAGTTATCCCTTATTAGTGTATAGGGTGTCAAGCAGCTTAGGCTGATAGATAATGGTAGCTTAGCAGAGCAGCTTAGGCTGAACTAGGAGACGTGTGAAGCTACTACAGTACCACAAGTGTCACTTGCACAATATCATAAGAAAACACAATACACAGATATACTAAAAATAAAGGTACTTTATTTTTATGACAATATGCCAAAGTATCTCAGTGGGTACCCTCAGTATGAGGATAGCAATTATACACAAGTTATATGTACACAATACCAAAAATATGCAGTATAGTCTTAGAAAACAGTGCAACCAATGTATAGTTACAATAGGATGCAATGGGGACACATAGGGATAGGGGCAACACAAACCATATACTCCAAAAGTGGAATGTGAACCACGAATGGACCCCAAACCTATGTGACCTTGTAGAGGGTCGCTGGGACTATTAGAAAATAGTGAGAGTTAGAAAATTAGCCCTCCCCAAGACCCTGAAAAGTGAGTGCAAAGTGCACTAAAGTTCCCCAAAAGACAAAGAAGTCGTGATAGAGGAATAATGCAGGAAAGACACCAACCAACAATGCAACAACTGTGGATTTCCAATCTAGGGTACCTGTGGAACAAGGGGACCAAGTCCAAAAGTCACAAGCAAGTCGGAGATGGGCAGATGCCCAGGAAATGCCAGCTGCGGGTGCAAAGAAGCTTCTACTGGACAGAAGAAGCTGCGGTTTCTGCAGGAACGAAAAGGGCTAGAGACTTCCCCTTTGGTGGACGGATCCCTCTCGCCGTGGAGAGTCGTGCAACAGTGTTTTCCTGCCGAAAGAACACCAACAAGCCTTGCTAGTTGCAAATCGTGCGGTTAGCGTTTTCGGACGCTGCTGAGGCCCAGGAGGGACCAGGAGGTCGCAAATTGGACCAGAAAAGAGAGGGGACGTCGAGCAAGACAAGGAGCCCTCTCTGAAGCAGGTAGCACCCGGAGAAGTGCCAGAAACAGGCACTACGAGGATGCGTGAAACGGTGCTCGCCGAAGTTGCACAAAGGAGTCCCACGTCGCCGGAGACCAACTTAGAAAGTCGTGCAATGCAGGTTAGAGTGCCGTGGACCCAGGCTTGGCTGTGCACGAAGGATTTCCGCCGGAAGTGCACAGGGGCCGGAGTAGCTGTAGGAGGCTGGACTGGCTTGTAGTGAGTACCAAGGGGTACTTGCACCTTGCACCAGGCCCAGTTATCCCTTATTAGTGTATAGGGTGTCTAGCAGCTTAGGCTGATAGATAATGGTAGCTTAGCAGAGCAGCTTAGGCTGAACTAGGAGACGTGTGAAGCTACTACAGTACCACTTAGTGTCATATGCACAATATCATAAGAAAACACAATACACAGTTATACTAAAAATAAAGGTACTTTATTTTTATGACAATATGCCAAAGTATCTTAGAGTGTACCCTCAGTAAGAGGATAGGAAATATACACAAGATATATATACACAATAGCAAAAATATGCAGTATAGTCTTAGAAAACAGTGCAAACAATGTATAATTACAATAGGATGCAATGGGGAAACATAGGGATAGGGGCAACACAAACCATATACTCCAAAAGTGGAATGTGAACCACGAATGGACCCCAAACCTATGTGACCTTGTAGAGGGTCGCTGGGACTATTAGAAAATAGTGAGAGTTAGAAAAATAACCCTCCCCAAGACCCTGAAAAGTGAGTGCAAAGTGCACCAAAGTTCCCCTAAGGACAAAATAGTCGTGTTAGAGGGAGAATGCAAGGAAAACACAAATCAGCAATGCAACAACGATGGATTCCTGTCTGAAGGTACCTGTGGAACAAGGGGACCAAGTCCAAAAGTCACAAGCAGCTCGGAGATGGGCAGATGCCCAAGAAATGCCAGCGGTTGGTGCAAAGAAGCTCTTACTAGGCTGAAGAACTGTGAATACTGCAGGAACGACAAGGGCTAGAGACTTCCCCTTTGGAGGATGGATCCCCCACGCCTTGGAGAGTCGTGCAGAAGTGTTTTCCCGCCGGATGGACGCCAACAAGCCTTGCTACACGCAAATCGTGCGTTTGGCGTTTTTGGACGCTGCTGGGGCCCAGGAGGGACCAGAAGGTCGCAAATTGGACCTGCAGAGAGAGGGGACGTCGAGCAAGACAAAGAGCCCTCACTGAAGCAGGTAGCACCCGGAGAAGTGCCAGAAACAGGCACTACGAGGATGCGTGAAACGGTGCTCGCCGAAGTTGCACAAAGGAGTCCCACGTCGCCGGAGACCAACTTAGAAAGTCGTGCAATGCAGGTTAGAGTGCCGTGGACCCAGGCTTGGCTGTGCACACAGGATTTCCGCCGGAAGTGCACAGGGGCCGGAGAAGCTTGCAAAGTCGCGGTTCCCAGCAATGCAGCCCAGCGAGGTGAGGCAAGGACTTACCTCCACCAAACTTGGGCTGAAGAGTCACTGGACTGTGGGGGTCACTTGGACGGTGTCGCTGGATTCGAGGGACCTCGCTCGTCGTGCTGAGAGGAGACCCAAGGGACCGGAGATGCAGCTTTTTGGTGCCTGCGGTTGCAGGGGGAAGATTCCGTCGACCCACGGGAGATTTCTTCGGAGCTTCTGGTGCAGAGAGGAGGCAGACTACCCCCACAGCATGCACAAGCAGGAAAACAGTCGAGAAGGCGGCAGGATCAGCGTTACAGAGTTGCAGTAGTCGTCTTTGCTACTATGTTGCAGGTTTGCAGGCTTCCAGCGCGGTCAGCGGTCGATTCCTTATCAGAAGGTGAAGAGGGAGATGCAGAGGAACTCGGCTGAGCTCATGCATTCGTTATCTAAAGTTTCCCCAGAGACAGAGACCCTAAATAGCCAGAAAAGAGGGTTTGGCTACCTAGGAGAGAGGAAAGGCTACTAACACCTGAAGGAGCCTATCACAAGGAGTCTCTGCCGTCACCTGGTGGCACTGGCCACTCAGAGCAGTCCAGTGTGCCAGCAGCACCTCTGTTTCCAAGATGGCAGAGGTCTGGAGCACACTGGAGGAGCTCTGGACACCTCCCAGGGGAGGTGCAGGTCAGGGGAGTGGTCACTCCCCTTTCCTTTGTCCAGTTTCGCGCCAGAGCAGGGGCTAAGGGGTCCCTGAACCGGTGTAGACTGGCTTATGCAGAATTGGGCACCTCTGTGCCCAACAAAGCATTTCCAGAGGCTGGGGGAGGCTACTCCTCCCCTGCCTTCACACCATTTTCCAAAGGGAGAGGGTGTCACACCCTCTCTCAGAGGAAGTTCTTTGTTCTGCCATCCTGGGCCAGGCCTGGCTGGACCCCAGGAGGGCAGATGCCTGTCTGAGGGGTTGGCAGCAGCAGCAGCTGCAGAGAAACCCCAGGAAGGGCAGTCTGGCAGTACCAGGGTCTGTGCTACAGACCACTGGGATCATGGAATTGTACCAACAATGCCAGGATGGCATAGAGGGGGCAATTCCATGATCATAGACATGTTACATGGCCATATTCGGAGTTACCATGGTGAAGCTACATATAGGTAGTGACCTATATGTAGTGCACGCGTGTAATGGTGTCCCCGCACTCACAAAGTTCAGTGAATTGGCTCTGAACAATGTGGGGGCACCTTGGCTAGTGCCAGGGTGCCCTCACACTAAGTAACTTTGCACCTAACCTTTACCAGGTAAAGGTTAGACATATAGGTGACTTATAAGTTACTTAAGTGCAGTGTAAAATGGCTGTGAAATAACGTGGACGTTATTTCACTCAGGCTGCAGTGGCAGGCCTGTGTAAGAATTGTCAGAGCTCCCTATGGGTGGCAAAAGAAATGCTGCAGCCCATAGGGATCTCCTGGAACCCCAATACCCTGGGTACCTCAGTACCATATACTAGGGGATTATAAGGGTGTTCCAGTAAGCCAATGTAAATTGGTAAAAATGGTCACTAGCCTGTCAGTGACAATTTGGAAAGCAATGAGAGAGCATAACCACTGAGGTTCTGATTAGCAGAGCCTCAGTGAGACAGTTAGTCACTACACAGGTAACACATACAGGCACACTTATGAGCACTGGGGCCCTGGGTTACCAGGGTCCCAGTGACACATACAACTAAAACAACATATATACAGTGAAAAATGGGGGTAACATGCCAGGCAAGATGGTACTTTCCTACACAACCCCCCCCCCAAACGAAGGACAATAAGACTAGCCATTACCTGATGAGTCTTCATTGTCTAAGTGGAAATATCTGGAGAGTCCATCTGCATTGGAGTGGCTACTCCCAGGTCTATGTTCCACTGTATAGTCCATTCCCTGTAGGGATATGGACCACCTCAACAATTTAGGATTTTCACCTTTCATTTGTTTTAGCCAAAGTAGAGGTTTGTGGTCTGTCTGAACAATGAAGTGAGTGCCAAACAGGTATGGCCTCAACTTCTTCAGAGCCCAGACCACAGCAAAGGCCTCCCTCTCAATGGCAGACCAACGCTTTTCTCTAGGGGTCAACCTTCTACTAATAAAAGCAACAGGTTGATCCTGGCCCTCAGAATTAAGTTGTGATAGGACTGCCCCTACTCCTAATTCAGATGCATCAGTTTGGACATAGAATTTTTTAGAGTAACAAGGGCTTTTCAGGACAGGTGCAGAGCACATGGCCTGCTTCAGCTCCTCAAAAGCTTTCTGACAGTTTGCTGTCCATAATACCTTTTTAGGCATTTTCTTGGATGTGAGGTCATTAAGAGGGGCTGCAATGGAGCCATAGTTCTTAATGAACCTCCTGTAATACCCAGTGAGGCCTAGGAAGGCTCTCACCTGAGTCTGAGTGGTAGGGGGAATCCAATCAATAATAGTTTGGATTTTCCCCTGAAGTGGTGCAATCTGTTCCCCACCAACAAGGTGTCCCAGATAAACCACCTTACCCTGCCCTATCTGGCACTTTGAAGCCTTGATAGTGAGGCCTGCCTTTTGCAGGGCCTCCAAAACTTTCCAAAGGTGGACCAGGTGATCATCCCAGCTGGAGCTAAAGACAGCTATATCATCCAAATATGCTGCACTGAAAGCTTCCAGCCCTTGCAGGACTGTGTTCACCAATCTCTGAAAAGTGGCAGGTGCATTTTTCAAACCAAAAGGCATTACAGTAAACTGGTAATGTCCTCCAATGGTAGAAAATGCAGTCTTAGGTTTAGCATCTTCTGACATTTTGATCTGCCAATACCCTGCAGTCAAATCAAAAGTGCTTAGATACTTGGCAGACGCCAGTGTATCTATTAGCTCATCTGCCCTGGGTATAGGGTGAGCATCTGTTTTGGTTACCAAGTTGAGACCTCTATAGTCTACACAAAACCTCATTTCCTTCTTTCCATCTTTAGAATTGGGTTTTGGTACCAGTACCACAGGAGAAGCCCATGGACTGTCAGAGTGCTCAACCACTCCTAGTTCCAACATCTTCTGAACTTCTTGCTTTATGCAGTCCCTGACATGGTCAGGCTGCCTATAGATCTTACTTTTGACAGGTAAACTGTCTCCAGTATCTATAGTGTGCTCACACCAAGAAGTGGTGCCTGGCACAATGGAGAAGAGTTCTGAAAATTGTCCTAGGAGATTTATGCAATTATCTTTCTGCTCAGCAGTAAGACAATCAGCCAAAACTACCCCTTCCACAAGAGCATCTTGTTCTGTGGAAGAGAAGAGATCAGGTAGAGGATCACTGTCTTCTTCCTGTCCCTCATCTGTTGCCATGAGCAGGGTGAGATCAGCCCTGTCATAGTAGGGTTTCAGGCGGTTGACATGGAGCACCCTAAGGGGACTCCTGGCAGTGCCTAAGTCAACCAAGTAGGTGACTTCACCCTTCTTTTCAACAATTGTGTGTGGACCACTCCATTTATCTTGGAGTGCTCTTGGGGCCACAGGCTCCAAGACCCACACTTTCTGCCCTGGTTGGTACTGAACCAAAACAGCCTTCTGATCATGCCATTGCTTCTGGAGCTCTTGGCTGGCCTGAAGGTTTTTACTGGCCTTTTTCATGTACTCAGCCATCCTTGATCTGAGGCCAAGTACATAGTCCACAATATCCTGCTTAGGAGCTTTTAAAGGTTGTTCCCAACCCTCCTTTACAAGTGTGAGTGGACCCCTAACAGGGTGTCCAAAAAGAAGTTCAAAGGGGCTGAAGCCCACTCCTTTCTGGGGTACCTCCCTGTAGGCAAAAAGGAGGCATGGTAGAAGGATATCCCATCTCCTGCGGAGTTTTTCAGGGAGTCCCATAATCATGCCTTTGAGAGTTTTATTAAATCTCTCCACCAGTCCATTTGTTTGTGGATGATAGGGTGTTGTGAACTTGTAAGTTACACCACACTCCTTCCACATGGCCTTTAAGTATGCAGACATGAAATTGCTTCCTCTGTCTGATACTACTTCCTTTGGGAAGCCCACCCTGGAAAATATTCCCAGGAGGGCCTTTGCCACTGCAGGAGCTGTAGTGGTCCTTAAAGGAATAGCTTCAGGATACCTTGTGGCATGGTCCACTACCACTAAGATAAACCTATTGCCTGAAGCAGTAGGAGGGTCAAGGGGGCCAACTATGTCAACCCCTACCCTTTCAAAGGGAACCCCAACCACAGGCAGTGGGATAAGGGGTGCTTTTGGAGTGCTACCTGTCTTGCCACTGGCTTGACAGGTTTCACAGGACTTACAAAAATCTTTTGTGTCCTCAGACATCCTAGGCCAATGAAACAGTGGTACCAATCTGTCCCAAGTTTTCATTTGACCCAGGTGCCCAGCTAAGGGAATGTCATGTGCCAGTGTTAGGAGGAACTTTCTGTACTCCTGAGGAATCACTAATCTCCTGGCAGCTCCAGGTTTAGGATCCCTTTGCTCAGTGTACAAGAGGTTGTCCTCCCAGTAAACTCTGTGTGAGTCACTGACATCCCCATTAGCCTGTTTGACAGCTTGCTGTCTGAGACCCTCTAATGTGGGACAGGTTTGCTGTGCCACACTCAGCTCCTCTCTGGCAGGCCCCCCTTCACCCAAAAGCTCAGCAGTGTCTGCTTCCAGCTCCTCTGGTGTAGGTTCTGCACAGGGAGGGAATTCTTCTTCCTCAGAATTAGAATCCACTGTAGAGGGAGGGATAGTAGGAAGTGGTTTGCTTCTACTAGCCCTAGCTTTAGGGAGCACTTGGTCCATTGTTCCAGGATCCAAGCTTCCCTGTCCTTTTTGCTTTTTGGCCTGAGCCCTTGTCAAAGCAAAAATATGCCCTGGGATGCCCAGCATTGCTGCATGGGCCTCCAACTCCACATCTGACCAAGCTGATGTCTCCAAATCGTTCCCTAATAGACAGTCTACAGGTAAATCTGAAGCTACCACAACTTTCTTTGGACCAGATACCCCCCCCCAGTTGAGATTTACAACAGCCATGGGGTGGCTTTGTGTTATGTTGTGAGCATCGGTTACTTGGTACTGGTGTCCAAGTATGTGTTGTTCAGGGTGCACCAGTTTCTCAATCACCATTGTGACACTGGCACCTGTGTCCCTGTAGGCCTGGACCTCAACACCATTTATTAGGGTTAGTTGCTTGTACTTCTCCAAGTTATGGGGGCAAGCAACCAAAGTGGCTAAGTCAATAGCCCCTTCAGAGACTAAAGTAGCCTCTGTGGTCTCCCTAATCAGACCAACCCCAACTAAATTACCAAAAGTGAGCCCAGCTACTCCCTTGGATTGGCTATTAGTAGGTTTGCTCCCACCACCACTGCTATTAGTAGGGACACTAGGTGTAGCAGTAGGGGTTGTAGTGGTAGGAGCTGTGGTGCCTTTCTTTGGACAACTGGGATCTGTTGTCCAATGGCCTTTTATCTTACATAAATAGCACCATGGTTTCTTTTCCTTGTTCTGATTAGAGGAGGGTTTGGGCCCACCACCCCCACCAGAGTGTTTTTGTGGGCCTGATGAAGACTCATTTTTAGATTTGTCCCCACCCTTGTCAGAAGACTTACCATCCTTCTTTTTGTTGCCATCTTTGTCACCCCCTGTTGAACTTTTCTGTTCACTCTTGTTCTGACCCATTTGTCTGCCTTCTTTCCCAATTCTTGGGGAGAGGTCAGATCAGAGTCCACCAAGTACTGGTGCAACAAATCAGACACACAATTATTAAGAATATGCTCTCTCGGGATTAAGTTATACAGGCTGTCATAATCAGTAACTTTACTGCCATGTAACCACCCCTCCAAGGCCTTCACTGCCTGGTCAATGAAATCAACCCAGTCTTGTGAAGACTCCTTTTTGGTATCTCTGAACTTGATCCTGTACTGTTCAGTGGTTAAGCCATAACCATCCAGGAGTGCATTCTTAAGAACTTGGAAATTGTTAGCATCATTTTCTTTTACAGTAAGGAGCCTATCCCTACCTTTTCCAGTAAATGATAGCCATAGGATAGCAGCCCACTGCCTTTGAGGGACATCCTGTACAGCACAGGCCCTCTCAAGTGCAGCAAACCACTTGTTAATGTCATCCCCCTCCTTGTAAGGGGGAACTATCTTATGCAGATTCCTGGAATCATGCTCTTTTGCAGGATGACTATGGGGAATACTGCTGCTGCCACCATGGGTATCTAAACCCATTTTCTGTCTTTCCCTCTCTATTTCTAAAGACTGTCTATCCAAATCCAGCTGTTGCTTCTTGAGCTTCAGTCTGGTTTGCTCCACTCTCAATCTATTGAGCTCCCTTTCCAACAATCTGTCATCAGGGTGGGTGGGAGGGACATTTCTAGATACAGAGGTATGATGGGAATGAACAGAAGGAGACCTGTCCCTTACAGAGGGCACCCTAACAGCTTGGCTACCAGCATAATGTGAGAGCACACCATCAGTATGGTGTGATTCAACCTCTGTACCAACTATGCTAGACTGTCTAGTAATGGGCAGGCTGAGAATTTTCTTTCCTGAACCTTTTCCTGGGGGAGTCCCTGGATCAGATTGAGAACCATTAGCTACTTTTTCTACAGATTGGGCACTTATGGCCTTATCCTGTACTCTAAGCATATTAATTAACAGTTCTAAGGAAGGATTCTTCCCTACACTCAAACCTCTCTCTATGCAGAGACTCCTTGCTCCTTTCCAGCTAAGGTGATCATATGCAAGTTTGGACAGTTCAACTTTTTGGCCTGTGCCAGACATTTTTAGAGAGAGTTAAAGTGATAGATAAAGAGAAAAAAGTTTTCAGAACTTTTTGGAAAGACAGAAAAAACTTTTTAAACTTTTAAGAACTTTTTGAAAGTTTAGTAGTACTTTTCAGCACTTACAAAAGAGTGAAAAGAGGAAATGCAAAACTTTTTGGCTATGTGTATATACACTGACCTTGTTTTGTATATTTTTCTCTTATGAAAAGTACAATGACAAGAGTGGTAAGTAGTCTCAAGCACTTATCCCACCACTGCACAACCAATGTAGGAGGCTGGACTGGCTTGTAGTGAGTACCAAGGGGTACTTGCACCTTGCACCAGGCCCAGTTATCCCTTATTAGTGTATAGGGTGTCTAGCAGCTTAGGCTGATAGATAATGGTAGCTTAGCAGAGCAGCTTAGGCTGAACTAGGAGACGTGTGAAGCTACTACAGTACCACTTAGTGTCATATGCACAATATCATAAGAAAACACAATACACAGTTATACTAAAAATAAAGGTACTTTATTTTTATGACAATATGCCAAAGTATCTTAGAGTGTACCCTCAGTAAGAGGATAGGAAATATACACAAGATATATATACACAATAGCAAAAATATGCAGTATAGTCTTAGAAAACAGTGCAAACAATGTATAATTACAATAGGATGCAATGGGGAAACATAGGGATAGGGGCAACACAAACCATATACTCCAAAAGTGGAATGTGAACCACGAATGGACCCCAAACCTATGTGACCTTGTAGAGGGTCGCTGGGACTATTAGAAAATAGTGAGAGTTAGAAAAATAACCCTCCCCAAGACCCTGAAAAGTGAGTGCAAAGTGCACCAAAGTTCCCCTAAGGACAAAATAGTCGTGTTAGAGGGAGAATGCAAGGAAAACACAAATCAGCAATGCAACAACGATGGATTCCTGTCTGAAGGTACCTGTGGAACAAGGGGACCAAGTCCAAAAGTCACAAGCAGCTCGGAGATGGGCAGATGCCCAAGAAATGCCAGCGGTTGGTGCAAAGAAGCTCTTACTAGGCTGAAGAACTGTGAATACTGCAGGAACGACAAGGGCTAGAGACTTCCCCTTTGGAGGATGGATCCCCCACGCCTTGGAGAGTCGTGCAGAAGTGTTTTCCCGCCGGATGGACGCCAACAAGCCTTGCTACACGCAAATCGTGCGTTTGGCGTTTTTGGACGCTGCTGGGGCCCAGGAGGGACCAGAAGGTCGCAAATTGGACCTGCAGAGAGAGGGGACGTCGAGCAAGACAAAGAGCCCTCACTGAAGCAGGTAGCACCCGGAGAAGTGCCAGAAACAGGCACTACGAGGATGCGTGAAACGGTGCTCGCCGAAGTTGCACAAAGGAGTCCCACGTCGCCGGAGACCAACTTAGAAAGTCGTGCAATGCAGGTTAGAGTGCCGTGGACCCAGGCTTGGCTGTGCACACAGGATTTCCGCCGGAAGTGCACAGGGGCCGGAGAAGCTTGCAAAGTCGCGGTTCCCAGCAATGCAGCCCAGCGAGGTGAGGCAAGGACTTACCTCCACCAAACTTGGGCTGAAGAGTCACTGGACTGTGGGGGTCACTTGGACGGTGTCGCTGGATTCGAGGGACCTCGCTCGTCGTGCTGAGAGGAGACCCAAGGGACCGGAGATGCAGCTTTTTGGTGCCTGCGGTTGCAGGGGGAAGATTCCGTCGACCCACGGGAGATTTCTTCGGAGCTTCTGGTGCAGAGAGGAGGCAGACTACCCCCACAGCATGCACAAGCAGGAAAACAGTCGAGAAGGCGGCAGGATCAGCGTTACAGAGTTGCAGTAGTCGTCTTTGCTACTATGTTGCAGGTTTGCAGGCTTCCAGCGCGGTCAGCGGTCGATTCCTTATCAGAAGGTGAAGAGGGAGATGCAGAGGAACTCGGCTGAGCTCATGCATTCGTTATCTAAAGTTTCCCCAGAGACAGAGACCCTAAATAGCCAGAAAAGAGGGTTTGGCTACCTAGGAGAGAGGAAAGGCTACTAACACCTGAAGGAGCCTATCACAAGGAGTCTCTGCCGTCACCTGGTGGCACTGGCCACTCAGAGCAGTCCAGTGTGCCAGCAGCACCTCTGTTTCCAAGATGGCAGAGGTCTGGAGCACACTGGAGGAGCTCTGGACACCTCCCAGGGGAGGTGCAGGTCAGGGGAGTGGTCACTCCCCTTTCCTTTGTCCAGTTTCGCGCCAGAGCAGGGGCTAAGGGGTCCCTGAACCGGTGTAGACTGGCTTATGCAGAATTGGGCACCTCTGTGCCCAACAAAGCATTTCCAGAGGCTGGGGGAGGCTACTCCTCCCCTGCCTTCACACCATTTTCCAAAGGGAGAGGGTGTCACACCCTCTCTCAGAGGAAGTTCTTTGTTCTGCCATCCTGGGCCAGGCCTGGCTGGACCCCAGGAGGGCAGATGCCTGTCTGAGGGGTTGGCAGCAGCAGCAGCTGCAGAGAAACCCCAGGAAGGGCAGTCTGGCAGTACCAGGGTCTGTGCTACAGACCACTGGGATCATGGAATTGTACCAACAATGCCAGGATGGCATAGAGGGGGCAATTCCATGATCATAGACATGTTACATGGCCATATTCGGAGTTACCATGGTGAAGCTACATATAGGTAGTGACCTATATGTAGTGCACGCGTGTAATGGTGTCCCCGCACTCACAAAGTTCAGTGAATTGGCTCTGAACAATGTGGGGGCACCTTGGCTAGTGCCAGGGTGCCCTCACACTAAGTAACTTTGCACCTAACCTTTACCAGGTAAAGGTTAGACATATAGGTGACTTATAAGTTACTTAAGTGCAGTGTAAAATGGCTGTGAAATAACGTGGACGTTATTTCACTCAGGCTGCAGTGGCAGGCCTGTGTAAGAATTGTCAGAGCTCCCTATGGGTGGCAAAAGAAATGCTGCAGCCCATAGGGATCTCCTGGAACCCCAATACCCTGGGTACCTCAGTACCATATACTAGGGGATTATAAGGGTGTTCCAGTAAGCCAATGTAAATTGGTAAAAATGGTCACTAGCCTGTCAGTGACAATTTGGAAAGCAATGAGAGAGCATAACCACTGAGGTTCTGATTAGCAGAGCCTCAGTGAGACAGTTAGTCACTACACAGGTAACACATACAGGCACACTTATGAGCACTGGGGCCCTGGGTTACCAGGGTCCCAGTGACACATACAACTAAAACAACATATATACAGTGAAAAATGGGGGTAACATGCCAGGCAAGATGGTACTTTCCTACAGTAGCTGCAAAAGTTGCGGTTCCCAGCAATGCAGCCCAGCGAGGTGAGGCAAGGACTTACCTCCACCAAACTTGGACTGAAGAGCCACTGGACTGTGGGAGTCACTTGGACAGAGTTGCTGGATTCGAGGGACCTCGCTCGTCGTGCTGAGAGGAGACCCAAGGGACCGGTAATGCAGCTTTTTGGTGCCTGCGGTTGCAGGGGGAAGATTCCGTCGACCCACGGGAGATTTCTTCGGAGCTTCGGGTGCAGAGAGGAGGCAGACTACCCCCACAGCATGCACAAGCAGGAAAACAGTCGAGAAGACGGCAGGATCAGCGTTACAGAGTTGCAGTAGTCGTCTTAGCTACTATGTTGCAGTTTTGCAGGCTTCCAGCGCGGTCAGCAGTCGATTCCTTGGCAGAAGGTGAAGAGAGAGATGCAGAGGAACTCTGATGAGCTCTTGCATTCGTTATCTAAAGTTTCCCCAGAGACAGAGACCCTAAATAGCCAGAAAAGAGGGTTTGGCTACTTAGGAGAGAGGATAGGCTACTAACACCTGAAGGAGCCTATCAGAAGGAGTCTCTGACGTCACCTGGTGGCACTGGCCACTCAGAGCAGTCCAGTGTGCTGGCAGCACCTCTGTTTCCAAGATGGCAGAGGTCTGGAGCACACTGGAGGAGCTCTGGACACCTCCCAGGGGAGGTGCAGGTCAGGGGAGTGGTCACTCCCCTTTCCTTTGTCCAGTTTCGCGCCAGAGCAGGGGCTAAGGGGTCCCTGAACCGGTGTAGACTGGCTTATGCAGAATTGGGCACATCTGTGCCCAAGAAAGCATTTCCTGAGGCTGGGGGAGGCTACCCCTCCCCTGCCTTCACACCATTTTCCAAAGGGAGAGGGTGTAACACCCTCTCTCAGAGGAAGTCCTTTGTTCTGCCATCCTGGGACAAGCCTGGCTTGACCCCAGGGGGGCAGAAACCTGTCTGAGGGGTTGGCAGCAGCAGCAGCTGCAGTGAAACCCCAGGAAAGGAAGTTTGGCAGTACCAGGGTCTGTGCTACAGACCACTGGGATCATCGAATTGTGCCAACAATGCCAGGATGGCATAGAGGGGGCAATTCCATGATCTTAGACATGTTACATGGCCATATTCGGAGCTACCATTGTGAAGCTACATATAGGTATTGACCTATATGTAGTGCACGCGTGTAATGGTGTCCCCGCACTCACAAAGTTCAGCGAATTGTCTCTGAACAATGTGGGGGCACCTTGGCTAGTGCCAGGGTGCCCTCACACTAAGTAACTTTGCACCTAACCTTTACCAGGTAAAGGTTAGACATATAGGTGACTTATAAGTTACTTAAGTGCAGTGTAAAATGGCTGTGAAATAACGTGGACGTTATTTCACTCAGGCTGCAGTGGCAGGCCTGTGTAAGAATTGTCAGAGCTCCCTATGGGTGGCAAAAGAAATGCTGCAGCCCATAGGGATCTCCTGGAACCCCAATACCCTGGGTATCTCAGTACCATATTCTAGGGAATTATAAGGGTGTTCCAGTAAGCCAATGTAAATTGGTAAAATTGGTCACTAGCCTGTTAGTGACAATTTGTACAGAGAGAGCATAACCACTGAGGTTCTGGTTAGCAGAGCCTCAGTGAGACAGTTAGGCACCACACAGGGAACACACACATATAGGCCACAAACTTATGAGCACTGGGGTCCTGACTAGCAGGGTCCCAGTGACACATAACAAACATACTGAAAACATAGGGTTTTCACTATGAGCACTGGGCCCTGGCTAGCAGGATCCCAGTGAGACAGTGAAAACACCCTGACATACACTCACAAACAGGCCAAAAGTGGGGGTAACAAGGCTAGAAAGAGGCTACTTTCTCACAGTAATACAGGGAGTTTATTGGCTGCAAATCACAGGAGGCTCCCTTACTGTCAATCTAAATACCAGTACAGTGTATACTTGCCAAAATACCCTTCAATGGGAATCCATGAAGTGCACTCACCTTGGGGATGACATGAGTGCTAAGGCCAGGAGGCTCTGTCACACAAAATCCAAAGACAAGCCCACTGTGCATTTGTCCCAACATGCTTGTTTGTGAATTTGCAACGGAAGTGTACTCACCTAGGAGGACAACTTATGAATACCATGTGTAGTACGTGGAGTTACATGACTGTAAATCCCAGGAAGGCCAGTCCCTGTAACTCCAAACACCAGGCCACTGTACATATGCCACAATGCATCTGTTTATGAACTCACAAATTAAGTTTACTCACCTGGGAGGATCCAAGAGACAGCTCATGGTACACTCTCTGATGTGGCTAAACACCTAGATGCACCTTGAGCAGCTAAGCCAAAATGAAAACATTGTGGACAGGAAGGGTAGCTCAACCTGTGTGCACCAAAAAAAGATGCATCACAAATTGTATAGGCAGCCGACATATTTACAAAGCACTGACCACATGAGGACTAGAATTACATATACAACAATGTCCAGGGTCTGCCTACATAACAGTCAACTAGGACTGAAAAGGATCAAAGCCACATCCTGACCAGTCAGTTTTGCCTGAGCTGCTGGTAAGAAGTCCATGCCAATACTCCCAAGTGTCAGTGAATTCATACATTATGCAGCCGGTTGAGTGGAATACAATTGCTATTTGTCACAAATGTCAGATCTACACAATTGTTAGCATATGTACCAGTCACATAAGGAACACCTGCCAATACAACTTGTACACTGCCTTTGCTAAATGTCACTGTTAACGTTTGGAGCCAGATGTCACAATACAACCAGTAACATTGTATCTCTCACATCAACAGGTCTTGCTGCCACTGGGAACACACAGACCACTGAAGGGACTGTCACTACCCCCAAGGATAAAGCCCTCAGTGAGGGCATCACTCCTGGACCAGTAGATGCTGAGGACGGTTCTGGACCATCAAGGCACCCTGGTCAGACGGCACCAGTGAGCCTCACCGTGACCACACAGACTCCTCCTAGCCCAGTTGCATTGACATCTCAGGCAGCCATTCGCCCCCCAACCTGGGTCCTGAGGACAGTCACTACCATCTTGTGCCCCCCAGTCCAGGATCCTCAGTCACAGCAATACACCTCCGACAATGATGGTCCTGGAACCAGTGGTAGGGGGCAAGCTGTACCAAGAGCACAGATGTGGGGGTAGGGTTTGTGAGAGGGAAGCTATGGGCATGCGGCATGAGGCCACTGGGGATCTTCCTGGCCAGAACACCATCAGCCAAGTCTTGAGAGCTCACCAACAATTCTAAGGCATGATGGGCCAGGTACTAACCGCATTTCCCATCGCATCTGAGATGTGTGCTAAACCATAGAAGTTAGCCTTTACAAGGGCAAAATCCTCACATTGAGGAAACCGGATATACCTAACAGGTGTTTCAACACTGCAGAGAGAACATCCTTCAAAACCAGACTGAACATAGACTTGGACATGGCAGCAGATAGGCCACTGTATTTTTGAAGGAGTCTGTGGCCAGGAAGTGCAACATTGCCAAGACTTGTGCAATGGGTGGTATGCTATTTGGATGACTAATGGCAGGGATCAGATCTGGCACCAACTGTTGACATAGATCCACAATTGTTAGCCGATTCAGATGGTAGATTTGGATGATGTCTCGATTCTTCCATGGTCTGAAGGTCTGGCAGTGGACGATAAACAGGAGGTTGTCTGATACTTCCCCTCCTTGGGTATGAAATGAGTATTGCCATTATTCCATGTGTCCCCTGCAACATACAGGATCCATGTCAATGTAAAATTTGTGACAAGCCATGGATTGAGGTGTGGACATGATACACAGTACACATCACAACTGAGACTCACACATCAGTCATGTGTCACCCCCTTGCTTTGCAATACTTGTGCATACATCATGCAACCGATCATCAACAAATATGCAAAAGATACATGCCTCTCAGACTGTGACTTGATGTCCCAAGCATTAAAATGACCTTTGGTGGGGGGCGGGGGGTTTGGGCGGGATGTACTGTGACCCAATACAAATTGCTAGATATACTTAGCAATGTGCTACAACGGTGTTTGGGTAGTAGGAGCTACAGGACAAGGAGTTAATGATGTGAAAACCAAATATTTTGGACATGTGGTGCATTTGTCGGAGCCAGATTACACATTTCAGGCCTCTAAAATGGAAGATGTCTGACCTATTCCACAGGACATCAGGAACTGCCTGCGACTGCCGGGTAAAGTTATCATGGCGGTAGGCGGTTGCAACCACTGTGGACACTGCCATAGGCTAACATTGTTGCCATTGTTGCCAGTGACAGTCACAATGGCTGTGTCTGCAGGCGGTGATGGCCACGTGCATGGTGGATGTGACCGCCATGTTCTGCTAAATCTCTCACTTGACTCCTGACACTGCTGCCAGCAAGACCTCCACTAGCTGAGCTGCTGTGTACTGACTCTGGGAGCAATCATGCCATGCGTAGCAGGTGATAGGGCCCCAGCCTTCTCACCAGAGGAGTTGAAGAAGCTGGTGTTGGAGATCCTACCCCTGTATGGACAGCTCTATGGTGGACCAGAGGATCAGGTAATTGCCTCACGTGCACAGTTTTCACTGTACTTCAACATATATTCCCTTCTGACAGGCTAGAGTGTTACCATGTGTGGCAGACTGTGGACTCAAAGCCCTGTAGGTGCAGTCAATGTGCATTAATGGGAGAGTCAATGGGCATATATTTGTGTCAAGTGCCAGGTTTGGCGTTCTGAAACATTGTGGTGTGTGTGTTGAGTGTTCCCTTATCCACCTTGTTTTGGATGCACATAACTAGGTGAGGTGACATCACAGCCATCCCCAGACATCTCTTACCTCATAGATGTTATCACTGTGAGAGCACATGTATTTGCATGGCAGCATGAACTGTGTATTCATGTTGTATATGTCAGTTGTGTGAAATGTGAACTATGTGTATGGTGCCACAAGCATTTCAAACCACATCTGCCCTTGCTAAACTGTTGTTTTGAAGGCATATCCTGACTTACTCTGCCCCTCTGGTTGGCACAAAAACACCACATGTCAATTGGCTGTTGGCTACTTGATGTACTGTCATGCAGGGAAGTGTTGGGAATGGAGGTTCATGTAGGTCTGCCTGCTCAGCCTGCAGAGACCGGGACCTGACAAATGTATCTCACAGAATTTGGCCAAGTCTGGGCTGGTGTCAAATCACTTTTGTAACTGTGGCACTGTGCTCTCTTCCTGTATTCCAGCACATCATGTTATAAGGCCAAATCTTGCCTCACTGCTAATATGCAGGCTCATTGCATTTCTGACAATGAATAAGTGCAACAGTGTGTTGCTTACTTATGACCCATGATGTGTGACTCAGTTGTCTGGTCACATTGCAGAACATGTACAATGCATGCCTATTTTATTCTGAGGGTAATCTATGAATCATGGACACACATGTCAAAAAGTGTGTTTTGTGCTGATGATGAGACACACAGGCTCTCAATCCATGAAGTGGCATGAGTCTGCATCTGTATTTTCACGTGTCCACACATGGACAGGCTTGACTCTTTCTATGAACACCATGCCAATTCCATGATTGTTACTCATGTGTGATGGTGGAGTTTGTAGCCTAGCAGTAGCCTGTAGGGTCTGTAGGTAGAGGATCATTTCCACAGATTGCGAGTGTTTGGGTGCATTCATGGCTGAGGAGTTTACTTTTCAGAAGCCACAGAGATGTGATGTGTCTCATGGTGTTTCTCATCTCTGTCAGATTGCTAACTTATGTCCCACACGATGTCATTAGAGCGAACTAGTCAGTGCAGGGCCTTGCGCTGGATGGTAGGAAGGTCTGAAGATTGGAAAGTGTTTGTAGTCATCTCCCAGACCTCAATGACTGCTATATGCCACACTTGGGCAGTATGGGCAAGGCAGGATGTTCCTTATCTTGGTATGCTGACATGTATGTGACTCAGCAATTTTGGATGGGACGTGTTGACATAATTTCTTGTCTTGTCTTTTGCACTCATGCAGATCAACGCCCATCAGAGGAAAGGGATTTGGAGAGCCATCGCCAAGAAGGCACGAACCCTCAGGGTACACAGCCGGCAGAGCGCCCACTGTTGTAAGAGGTAGGAGGGCCTGAGACACTGGGCCCAAAAGATCGCAGAGGCCCAGCTGGGGCTGTCCTCCCAAATTGGGCGGGATGCCCGTTGGACCATTACCCCCGCCTACTCTCCCGCATTCTGGCGGTGGCCTACCCGGAGCTGGTGGGCATTTGAGGACAGCACAGCCGCAACAAGGGGGTGAGTCCACTGCAAATTCCTGCCTGTCCCTTTGCCAAGTGATTGAGTGAGGTAGTGACTGCTCCCCCTGACAATGAGGGATGAGCAATTTATCA
Source organism: Pleurodeles waltl (assembly GCF_031143425.1). NCBI lineage: Eukaryota > Metazoa > Chordata > Amphibia > Caudata > Salamandridae > Pleurodeles > Pleurodeles waltl. Next base: position 10,426,214 of record NW_027150097.1, on the reverse strand, counting down.
CACAGTAGATGGGTGATTGTGTTGACATGTCATGTGTATCGAACAGGTGTTGTAGGAGGCTGGACTGGCTTGTAGTGAGTACCAAGGGGTACTTGCACCTTGCACCAGGCCCAGTTATCCCTTATTAGTGTATAGGGTGTCTAGCAGCTTAGGCTGATAGATAATGGTAGCTTAGCAGAGCAGCTTAGGCTGAACTAGGAGACGTGTGAAGCTACTACAGTACCACTTAGTGTCATATGCACAATATCATAAGAAAACACAATACACAGTTATACTAAAAATAAAGGTACTTTATTTTTATGACAATATGCCAAAGTATCTTAGAGTGTACCCTCAGTGAGAGGATAGGAAATATACACAAGATATATATACACAATAGCAAAAATATGCAGTATAGTCTTAGAAAACAGTGCAAACAATGTATAGTTACAATAGGATGCAATGGGGAAACATAGGGATAGGGGCAACACAAACCATATACTCCAAAAGTGGAATGCGAACCACGAATGGACCCCAAACCTATGTGACCTTTTAGAGGGTCGGTGGGACTATTAGAAAATAGTGAGAGTTAGAAAAATAACCCTCCCCAAGACCCTGAAAAGTGAGTGCAAAGTGCACTAAAGTTCCCCAAAGGACAAAGAAGTCGTGTTAGAGGAATAATGCAGGAAAGACACAAACCAGCAATGCAACAACTGTGGATTTCCAATCTAGGGTACCGGTGGAACAAGGGGACCAAGTCCAAAAGTCACAAGCAAGTCGGAGATGGGCAGATGCCCAGGAAATGCCAGCTGCGGGTGCAAAGATGCTTCGACTGGACAGAAGAAGCTGAGGTTTCTGCAGTAACGAAAAGGGCTAGAGACTTCCCCTTTGGTGGATGGATCTCTCTCGCCTTGGAGAGTCGTGCAGAAGTGTTTTCCCGCCGGAAGGACGCCAACAAGCCTTGCTAGTCGCAAATCGTGCGTTTGGCGTTTTTGGACGCTGCTGGGGCCCAGGAGGTCGCAAATTGGACCTGGAGAGAGAGGGGACGTAGAGCAAGACAAAGAGCCCTCACTGAAGCAGGTAGCACCCAGAGAAGTGCCAGAAACAAGCACTACGAGGATGCGTGAAACGGTGCTCGCCGAAGTTGCACAAAGGAGTCCCACGTCGCCGGAGACCAACTTAGAAAGTCGTGCAATGCAGGTTAGAGTGCCGTGGACCGAGGCTTGGCTGTGCACAAAGGATTTCCGCCGGAAGGGCCCAGGGGCCGGAGTAGCTGCAAAGTCGCAGTTCCCAGCAATGCAGCCCAGCGAGGTGAGGCAAGGACTTACCTCCACCAAACTTGGGCTGAAGAGTCACTGGACTGTGGGGGTCACTTGGACAGAGTCGCTGGATTCGAGGGACCTCGCTCGTCGTGCTGAGAGGAGACCCAAGGGACCGGTAATGCAGCTTTTTGGTGCCTGCGGTTGCAGGGGGAAGATTCCGTCGACCCACGGGAGATTTCTTCGGAGCTTCTGGTGCAGAGAGGAGGCAGGCTACCCCCACAGCATGCACAAGCAGGAAAACAGTCGAGAAGGCGGCAGGATCAGCGTTGCAGAGTTGCAGTAGTCGTCTTTGCTACTATGTTGCAGGTTTGCAGGCTTCCAGCGCGGTCAGCAGTCGTTTCCTTATCAGAAGGTGAAGAGGGAGATGCAGAGGAACTCGGATGAGCTCTTGCATTCGTTATCTAAAGTTTCCCCAGAGACAGAGACCCTAAATAGCCAGAAAAGAGGGTTTGGCTACCTAGGAGAGAGGATAGGCTACTAACACCTGAAGGAGCCTATCAGCAGGAGTCTCTGACGTCACCTGGTGGCACTGGCCACTCAGAGCAGTCCAGTGTGCCAGCAGCACCTCTGTTTCCAAGATGGCAGAGGTCTGGAGCACACTGGAGGAGCTCTGGACACCTCCCAGGGGAGGTGCAGGTCAGGGGAGTGGTCACTCCCCTTTCCTTTGTCCAGTTTCGCGCCAGAGCAGGGCTAAGGGGTCCCCTGAACCGGTGTAGACTGGCTTATGCAGAATTGGGCACCTCTGTGCCCAACAAAGCATTTCCAGAGGCTGGGGGAGGCTACTCCTCCCCTGCCTTCACACCATTTTCCAAAGGGAGAGGGTGTCACACCCTCTCTCAGAGGAAGTTCTTTGTTCTGCCATCCTGGGCCAGGCCTGGCTGGACCCCAGGAGGGCAGATGCCTGTCTGAGGGGTTGGCAGCAGCAGCAGCTGCAGTGAAACCCCAGGAAGGGCAGTTTGGCAGTACCAGGGTCTGTGCTACAGACCACTGGGATCATGGAATTGTACCAACAATGCCAGGATGGCATAGAGGGGGCAATTCCATGATCTTAGACATGTTACATGGCCATATTCGGAGTTACCATTGTGAAGCTACATATAGGTAGTGACCTATATGTAGTGCACGCGTGTAATGGTGTCCCCGCACTCACAAAGTTCAGGGAATTGGCTCTGAACAATGTGGGGGCACCTTGGCTAGTGCCAGGGTGCCCTCACACTAAGTAACTTTGCACCTAACCTTTACCAGGTAAAGGTTAGACATATAGGTGACTTATAAGTTACTTAAGTGCAGTGTAAAATGGCTGTGAAATAACGTGGACGTTATTTCACTCAGGCTGCAGTGGCAGGCCTGTGTAAGAATTGTCAGAGCTCCCTATGGGTGGCAAAAGAAATGCTGCAGCCCATAGGGATCTCCTGGAACCCCAATACCCTGGGTACCTCAGTACCGTATACTAGGGAATTATAAGGGTGTTCCAGTAAGCCAATGTAAATTGGTAAAATTGGTCACTAGCCTGTTAGTGACAATTTGAAAGTAATGAGAGAGCATAACCACTGAGGTTCTGGTTAGCAGAGCCTCAGTGAGACAGTTAGGCACCACACAGGGAACATATACATGCACACCTATGAGCACTGGGGCCCTGTGTGACAGGGTCCCAGTGACACATACATATAGGCCACAAACCTATGAGCACTGGGGTCATGACCAGCAGGATCCCAGTGACACATAACAAACATACTGAAAACATAGTGTTTTCACTATGAGCACTGAGGCCTGGCTATCAGGATCCCAGTGAGACAGTGAAAACAGTGACAAACACCCTGACATACACTCACAAACAGGCCAAAAGTGAGGGTAACAAGGCTAGAAAGAGGCTACCTTCTCACACAACCCCCCCCAAACGAAGGACAATAAGGCTAACCTTGGCCAGTTGAGACTTTATTGTCTAAGTGGTGATAAGTAGAGAGTAGCTCTGCAATAGACTGGTTACTCCCTTTATCATCCACTATATGGTTACTTCCCTGTGGGGATGTAAACCACCCTGTTTGAAGTTTTTTAGCTAAGCAACAATGTGAAGATGTATTTTCAGAGTTTCTATCAGTAAGTTTTAGTTTAGAGCAGTGGGAATTGTCCACTGAACCTATTTGTAGTGATGGAAATGCCAGACAGGGATGCTGTCTCAGAAAAGCCATAGCTGGGCAAAAACTTTGTCCATCTGGCTGGAAGAGAGAACAGGGATGCTGTTTCTCTTGAGTTGGAGCAGGGCAGGGATGCTGTCCTATGAGCTCCACACTAGGGCAGGGATGCTGTCCTAAGTGTTGTGAGGTAGTGCAGGGTTTCTGCACTAAAGTTTCTCTGGGAGGGTTGGAGGGATGCTCCATGTTAACTAAAATGCTGCTGTTTTTCTCACCAATGTTAGTTATCCCACAGAGAGGTACTTTCGCCTCAGGGAGTCCAGCTTTGCCAGCTGAAGATTCCCTTGGAACAGGTGCCACCCCAGGAGAGGTTTCTCCCACCACAGGAATAGTATCCTGAATGGTAGGGTGGTTAGGGGATACTGTGATACCCTTTTTACCTGTTGATGGAGAGGGATCCTGAGTTTTCAGGCCTTCTCTCCTTTGCTTTTTCATTTCACTTGAAATGAGAGGGAACAATTCCTCAGGGATGCCCAGCATGGCTGCATGGGCATAAAACTCTACATCAGCCCAACCTGAGGCCTCTAGGTCATTACCTAAGAGACAGTCTACAGGTAAGCTAGGTGATACCACCACCTGCTTAGGGCCAGTAACTCCACCCCAACTAAACTGAATTATAGCTAAGGGAAGAAACTTAGTGGAGTTATGGACATCAATAATCTTATACTGTTGTCCAATGATGTGTTGTTCAGGAGGCACTAGGTTTTCAGTCACCAAAGTGAAACTGGCACCTGTGTCCCTGTAGGCCAAGGCCTCAACACCATTTATTGAAACTGTCTGCCTGTACTTATCCATTGTAAGGGGACAAGCAGCCAGTGTGGCAAGGCCAGTGCCACTAGGTGTGACAGAAACTGTCTTGGGACTGACTACCCCAGTTTCTACTACGGACCCAAAAGTGAACCCAACTACACCCTTTGCTTGACTGTTGCCAGCAGTCCCACCACTAGTACCACTACTGCTAGGGGCACTAGAGCTTGATGTATTAGTGGTGGTAGGCTCAGGGGGTTTACCTGGACAGGACTTATCCCCTGGCCTATGGCCTCTGTTTTTACACACAAAGCACCAAGGCTTTTTAATGTGTGCAGGTTGGGAAGAAGAGGAAGAATTTGTTTTATCCCCACCCTCTGAAGAGTGTTTAAGATATGAAGTGGGATCTTTGGTTTTACCCTTATCCCCATGCTTATCTTGAGATTTTTCACCATCTTTCTTCTTATTGCCATCTTTGTCACCCCCTGTATGAACTTTTCTGTTCACCCTTGTTCTGACCCATTTGTCTGCCTTCTTTCCCAATTCTTGGGGAGAGGTCAGATCAGAGTCTACCAGGTACTGGTGCAACAAATCAGACACACAATTATTAAGTATATGCTCTCTCAGGATTGTGTTATACAGGCTTTCATAATCAGTAACTTTACTGCCATGTAACCACCCCTCCAAGGCCTTCACTGAATGGTCAATGAAATCAACCCAGTCTTGTGAAGACTCCTTTTTGGTCTCTCTGAACTTTATCCTGTATTGTTCAGTGGTTAAGCCATAACCATCCAGGAGTGCATTCTTAAGAACTGTAAAATTATTGGCATCATTTTCTTTCACAGTAAGGAGCCTATCCCTACCTTTTCCACTAAATGATAGCCATAGGATAGCAGCCCACTGCCTTTGAGGGACATCCGGTACAACACAGGCCCTCTCAAGTGCAGCAAACCACTTGTTAATGTCATTCCCCTCCTTATAAGGGGGAACTATCTTGTGCAGATTCCTGGAATCATGCTCTTTTGCAGGATGACTATGGGGAATACTGCTGCTGCCACCATGGGTATCTAAACCCAACTTCTGTCTTTCCTTCTCTAATTCAAAAGACTGTCTATCCAAATCCAGCTGTTGCTTTTTAAGCTTCAGTCTGGTTTGTTCCACCCTCAACTTATTGAGTTCCCTCTCTAACATTCTGTCATCAGGGTTGGTGGGAGGGACATTTCTAGAAACAGAGCTATGATGGGAATGAACAGAAGGAGACCTGTCCCTTACAGAAGCCACCCTAACAGCTTGGTTTACAGAAACATTACTACCAGTATGGTGAGAATAAATGCTTTTGCTATGATGTGAGACAACACTATTTATTTGGTGTGGCTCATCATCATTACCATCTATGCTAGATTGTCTAGTAATGGGCAGGCTAGGAAGTTTCTTTCCTGAATCTTTTCCTGGGGGAGTCCCTGAATCAGATTGGGAACTATTAGGTACTTTTTCAACAGATGGGGCACCTATGGCCTTATCCTGTTCTCTAAGCATGTTAAGTAACAGTTCCAAGGAAGGATTCTTCCCTACACCAAACCTCTCTCTATACAGAGACTCCTTGCTCTTTTCCAGCTAAGGTTGTCATATGCAAGTTTGGACAGATCAACACTTTGGCCTGTGCCAGACATTTTTAGAGGGAGTTAAAGTGATAGAAAAAGAGAAAAAAGTTTTCAGAACTTTATGGAAAGACAGAAAAAAAACTTTTTAAACTTTTAAGAACTTTTTGAAAGTTTAGAGGTACTTTTCAGCACTTAGAAAAGAGTGAAAAGAGGAAATGCAAAACTTTTTGGCTATGTGTATATACACTGACCTTGTTTTGTATATTTTTCTCTTATGAAAAGTACAATGACAAGAGTGGTAAGTAGTCTCAAGCACTTATCCCACCACTGCACAACCAATGTAGGAGGCTGGACTGGCTTGTAGTGAGTACCAAGGGGTACTTGCACCTTGCACCAGGCCCAGTTATCCCTTATTAGTGTATAGGGTGTCTAGCAGCTTAGGCTGATAGATAATGGTAGCTTAGCAGAGCAGCTTAGGCTGAACTAGGAGACGTGTGAAGCTACTACAGTACCACTTAGGCCCTCATTCTGACCTTGGCGGTCGGCGGAGAGGCGGCGGTCGGACCGCGAACAGACCGGCGGTATTAAAAATGGCATTCTGACCGCGGCGGTCACCGCCGCGACCGACCACCACTTCCCCACTCCGACAGCCACGGCGGTCATGACCGACGGGCTGGAGTCTGCGCACTCCGGTCCGGCGGTCGACCCAAGACCGCCAACGGTATCATGACCCTGCTTACCGCCGCGGTTTCTGGTGTTCGGGAACCGCCATGCGAACCATGGCGGTAGGCACTATCGGGTCAGGGAATTCCTTCCCTGGCACTGATAGGGGTCTCCCCCACCCCCCACTGCCCCCCCGAGTCCTCCCCCCACACCCTCCACCCCCCTGCCACCCCCCAGAGGTGGTACGAACCCCCTCCCCACCCCCACCCCGACATGCACATACACGCACCCCGACATGCACACACCCCCAACATGCACATTTACACACCCCCTACACACACACATACACAACGGGGACACATACCCGCACACATACATGCCGACATGCGCACCCGCCGAACTACACACATTGCCCATAGGCACAGCAGCACTCCCCGCCCGCATGCACGCACTCACACACCCCCTCTACACACTCACACGCACACCCCCATGCACGCACACATCACACAACACCCCCCCACCCCCTCCCCTCACGGACGATCAACTTACCTTGTGCGTTGGTCCTCCGGGAGGTGACAGGAGCCATGGGGAGGTGACCGCCAACAGAAGACCGCCAACAGAAGACCGCCACACAGAAATGTGGGTCGTAATTCTGTGGGCGGTGTTCTGCTGGCGTGGCGGTGGAGGTTGACCAGTCTCCACTTTCCCGCCGACCGCCAGTGTGGCTGCTGGCGGTTTTCCGGTGGAACGCTCCCAGCGGTCAGAATGCGCACAGCGGCATACCGCCGCGGTCGGCGGTCTTCACCGCGGCGGTAACTCGGCGGTCTTGCGAAAAGACCGCCAAGGTCAGAATGACCCCCTTAGTGTCATATGCACAATATCATAAGAAAACACAATACACAGTTATACTAAAAATAAAGGTACTTTATTTTTATGACAATATGCCAAAGTATCTTAGAGTGTACCCTCAGTGAGAGGATAGGAAATATACACAAGATATATATCCACAATAGCAAAAATATGCAGTATATTCTTAGAAAACAGTGCAAACAATGTATAGTTACAATAGGATGCAATGGGGAAACATAGGGATAGGGGCAACACAAACCATATACTCCAAAAGTGGAATGCGAACCACGAATGGACCCCAAACCTATGTGACCTTTTAGAGGGTCGCTGGGACTATTAGAAAATAGTGAGAGTTAGAAAAATAACCCTCCCCAAGACCCTGAAAAGTGAGTGCGAAGTGCACTAAAGTTCCCCTAAGGACAAAGAAGTCGTGTTAGAGGAATAATGCAGGAAAGACACAAACCAGCAATGCAACAACTGTGGATTTCCAATCTAGGGTACCTGTGGAACAAGGGGACCAAGTCCAAAAGTCACAAGCAAGTCGGAGATGGGCAGATGCCCAGGAAATGCCAGCTGCGGGTGCAAAGAAGCTTCAACTGGACAGAAGAAGCTGAGGTTTCTGCAGGAACGAAAAGGGCTAGAGACTTCCCCTTTGGTGGATGGATCTCTCTCGCCTTGGAGAGTCGTGACGAAGTGTTTTCCCGCCGGAAGGACGCCAACAAGCCTTGCTAGTCGCAAATCGTGCGTTTGGCGTTTTTGGACGCTGCTGGGGCCCAGGAGGGACCAGGAGGTCGCAAATTGGACCTGAAGAGAGAGGGGACGTCGAGCAAGACAAAGAGCCCTCACTGAAGCAGGTAGCACCTGGAGAAGTGCCAGAAACAGGCACTACGAGGATGCGTGAAACGGTGCTCGCCGAAGTTGCACAAAGGAGTCCCACGTCGCCGGAGACCAACTTAGAAAGTCGTGCAATGCAGGTTAGAGTGCCGTGGACCCAGGCTTGGCTGTGCACAAAGGATTTCCGCCGGAAGTGCACAGGGGCCGGAGTAGCTGCAAAGTCGCGGTTCCCAGCAATGCAGCCCAGCGAGGTGAGGCAAGGACTTACCTCCACCAAACTTGGGCTGAAGAGTCACTGGACTGTGGGGGTCACTTGGACAGAGTCGCTGGATTCGAGGGACCTCGCTCGTCGTGCTGAGAGGAGACCCAAGGGACCGGTAATGCAGCTTTTTGGTGCCTGCGGTTGCAGGGGGAAGATTCCGTCGACCCACAGGAGATTTCTTTGGAGCTTCTGGTGCAGAGAGGAGGCAGGCTACCCCCACAGCATGCACAAGCAGGAAAACAGTCGAGAAGGCGGCAGGATCAGCGTTGCAGAGTTGCAGTAGTCGTCTTTGCTACTATGTTGCAGGTTTGCAGGCTTCCAGCGAGGTCAGCAGTCGTTTCCTTATCAGAAGGTGAAGAGGGAGATGCAGAGGAACTCGGATGAGCTCTTGCATTCGTTATCTAAAGTTTCCCCAGAGACAGAGACCCTAAATAGCCAGAAAAGAGGGTTTGGCTACCTAGGAGAGAGGATAGGCTACTAACACCTGAAGGAGCCTATCAGCAGGAGTCTCTGACGTCACCTGGTGGCACTGGCCACTCAGAGCAGTCCAGTGTGCCAGCAGCACCTCTGTTTCCAAGATGGCAGAGGTCTGGAGCACACTGGAGGAGCTCTGGACACCTCCCAGGGGAGGTGCAGGTCAGGGGAGTGGTCACTCCCCTTTCCTTTGTCCAGTTTCGCGCCAGAGCAGGGCTAAGGGGTCCCCTGAACCGGTGTAGACTGGCTTATGCAGAATTGGGCACCTCTTTGCCCAACAAAGCATTTCCAGAGGCTGGGGGAGGCTACTCCTCCCCTGCCTTCACACCATTTTCCAAAGGGAGAGGGTGTCACACCCTCTCTCAGAGGAAGTTCTTTGTTCTGCCATCCTGGGCCAGGCCTGGCTGGACCCCAGGAGGGCAGATGCCTGTCTGAGGGGTTGGCAGCAGCAGCAGCTGCAGTGAAACCCCAGGAAGGGCAGTTTGGCAGTACCAGGGTCTGTGCTACAGACCACTGGGATCATGGAATTGTACCAACAATGCCAGGATGGCATAGAGGGGGCAATTCCATGATCTTAGACATGTTACATGGCCATATTCGGAGTTACCATTGTGAAGCTACATATAGGTAGTGACCTATATGTAGTGCACGCGTGTAATGGTGTCCCCGCACTCACAAAGTTCAGGGAATTGGCTCTGAACAATGTGGGGGCACCTTGGCTAGTGCCAGGGTGCCCTCACACTAAGTAACTTTGCACCTAACCTTTACCAGGTAAAGGTTAGACATATAGGTGACTTATAAGTTACTTAAGTGCAGTGTAAAATGGCTGTGAAATAACGTGGACGTTATTTCACTCAGGCTGCAGTGGCAGGCCTGTGTAAGAATTGTCAGAGCTCCCTATGGGTGGCAAAAGAAATGCTGCAGCCCATAGGGATCACCTGGAACCCCAATACCCTGGGTACCTCAGTACCATATACTAGGGAATTATAAGGGTGTTCCAGTAAGCCAATGTAAATTGGTAAAATTGGTCACTAGCCTGTTAGTGACAATTTGAAAGTAATGAGAGAGCATAACCACTGAGGTTCTGGTTAGCAGAGCCTCAGTGAGACAGTTAGGCACCACACAGGGAACATATACATGCACACCTATGAGCACTGGGGCCCTGTGTGACAGGGTCCCAGTGACACATACATATAGGCCACAAACCTATGAGCACTGGGGTCCTGACCAGCAGGATCCCAGTGACAAATAACAAACATACTGAAAACATAGTGTTTTCACTATGAGCACTGAGGCCTGGCTATCAGGATCCCAGTGAGACAGTGAAAACAGTGACAAACACCCTCACATACACTCACAAACAGGCCAAAAGTGGGGGTAACAAGGCTAGAAAGAGGCTACCTTCTCACAGGTGTTTTTTCACTTTTGGACCTGGGGCCTAGGACAAAACTTTGGGGAATACTCAGACCATTTTCTCAGCAGGCACCACAAATGGCTGTTTACAGTGATCATGCACTTACTGTTTGTATTGTTAGTGTGTGTAATTTCTATCCAACAAAAAACTCTTCCTAAATGTTACAGGACAAAGGTAAGTAGGTTGTTTATCACTGTACTCAGACTTGTGTCTGGGTAAATGTGTATATAGACATCTGCCATCCAGGAGCTAGTAATCTCAGTGAAGGATGGGTGCTGGTCCATCACTGCAGTCTGGGATGTGTAGGCGTATGTCATACATATGACATGGCTTACATGGCTTTTTGTTTGCAGCTGTAGCAAACTACATTCCCTTGGTAAGTGGGGAATGTCCATGGACATGAATGATGTGTCATCACAGTTGTCAATTACATGTGAGCCTACGTGTCAGCATGTGCCCCTTTCTGTTTAGGAAACATTTGTATGCTGTGGTTTAATGCATGTTCTACCTACGTTGATGGGATGATGTATGTATTGCCTCACATATATGTGCATGGGAATCTGTTAGTGGAATAGTACATCTACATTGGGGCTCCATTTCATGTGGTGCCACAGACAGGAGTGTGTCACCCTAGTTTGTTGTCTGACAGATGCCTTCATGCATCATAGTATGTCATTTGTCATGTAGATCTGCAGTGGCAATGAGGAAGATGACAGGTAGGCCCAGAGTGTGGATCCACTTTGTGTTTATCTGTACCCTTGATGTGGAATCATGTGCACATGTGTAATGGTTGAGGATTGTGCCCTGATGTTTGGCATGCATCATGGAGTGAGTTGCAGTAATGGTGACATGACATGTGTTTGGGTACAGGCATTCATCCACTAACAGACCCCAGGACTGGCATGTCCATGATGTAGTTAGTGATGTTGCTTTCATTGGACAACAGGTTGAGGGCCTTCTATTTGTCTCTTAAACGTCTGTGTCTCTCCAACATGCAAAGGACAGATATGATGTCATTGTTATGGGTATCAGACATTAGTGGTGACTATCCTGGGGCTTGCTAATCCATCGTTGTGTGTATTCTGAAGACATATCTCCCTGGTATATCTAACATCAACAGTGTTCCTTTTAATGCCACATGTTAGGCTTATCTAAGTGACATTGATACTACCTCCTTGACTCAATTGTGATAGATGCCACTTGTTGAAGTGTAAATTGTTGATGTTTCCAGAGTGACATGGATATTTCCATGTCATCTAATCCAGGATATTGCACTTTTGTAATCAACAGAGCAGGATTTCATGGCATTATTTGTCATTGATAGCTCATAATGAATGTGCCAAATATATATATGCATGACCATGTGTGAGATCTGTGGAAATTGATTTCACAATAAGATACTGTTAGAAATGGGGTCTCTGGTTGGCAGTCAGTTTGCACTCTGTCCAAGCAGGGACCCTCACTCTAGTCAAGGCAATGGAGGTACACACTTAAGATAACCACCTGCTCACCCCCTTGGTAGCTTGGCACAAGCAGTCAGGCTTATCTCAAAGGTAATGTGTACAGTATTTGTACCAAAACACACAGTAATACAGTGAAAACACTACAAAATGGACACCACACCAGTTTAGAAAAATAGGCAATATTTATCTCAATCAAGCAAGACAAAAATGACAAAAATCCAACATACACAAGGAAAGGTATGAATTTTTTAAATAAAGAGTCTTACCCCTTAGAAAACAATGGAAAAGTTACACAAAGTACCGGGTTTGTGTCAAAAATAAAGCCACACGGGCGAGCGTGCATCGGAAAAGTCAGCAATGCGTCAATTCCTTACTCGCACGTGAGGCCGTGCATCATTGCTTCTCCAGTCGGCAAGGTGATGCATTGTTTTTCTCTCCCGCAAGAGAGCAATGCATTAATTTCCGGACGGGGCACCTCGGATCCATGCAGGTTCACAATGACTTTGACGCCCAGCAACGATGCGTGTGAAATCCAACTGCAGGGTGATGGAAAAACTGTGCCGTGAAGGGTTTGCGTCGTTTTCAGCAGCCGCACGTGGGTGTTGTATTGTTTCTTCAGTCGTGATGCAGGTAATATGTCAATTTCCAGGTCGCGATGCAGGTGGTGCGTTGATTTCAGCCGTGTTGCAGGTGGTGCATCCAAATGTTTCCTGCACGGCTTCCCGTGTGTGGTTTTCAGTCCTTGTTCTACCAGCTTCACCTTTCAAGGGCCCAGGGACTTGGTAGGGCACCACTTGGCAGGGTAGGAGTCTCAGCACAGAGTCCAGGTGCTGGCAGAGAAAGTCTTTGTTGGCCCTGAGCCTTCAAAACAGGAGGCAACCTCAGTCCAAGGCCTTGGAGATTCTTCACAAGCAGGAATACACCACTAAGTCCAGTTTTTGTCCTCTTTCAGGCAGAAGCAGTAACTGCAGGCCAAACCAGCAGAGCACAGTCCCAGGCAAAGGGGCAGAGGTTCCTCTTGGTTCCAGAAGTAATCTTAAAATCTGGGGCTTTGGGTCCATTACTTAAACCCCTGTCTGCCTTTGAAGTAGGCAAACTTCAAAGGAAAGTCTGTTGTTCACAAGATCCTGCCTTTCCCAGGCCTGGCTCCAGACTCACACCAGGGGTTTGGAGACTGCATTGTGTGGTGTGAGGGCAGGCACAGCCCATTCAGGTGTAAGTGACCACTCCTCCCTCCACTATAGCCCAGGTGGCCCTTCAGGATTGCAGGCTACACCCCAGCTCCCTTTGTGTCACTGTCTTGAAGGGATTCACAAACAGCCCAACTGTCAGTCTGACCCAGATAGGAAATACACAACCAGGCAGTCACAGAATGGTTTAGGCAAGAAAACGTCCACTTTCTAAAAGTGCCATTTTCAAATTGACAATTTAAAAACCAACTTTACCAAAAGATGTATTTTTAAATTGTGAGTTCAGAGACACCAAACTACATATTTCTATCTGCTACTAAAAGGAAACTGCACTTAAAAGATATTTAAAGGCAGCCCCCATGTTAAACTATGAGAGAGCCAGGCCTTGCAACAGTGAAAAACGCATTTGACAGCATTTCACTGTTAGGACATGTAAAACACATCAGTACATGTCCCACCTTTAACATGTACTGCACCCTTCCAATGGGGCTACATAGGGCCTACCTTAGGGGTGCCTTACATGTATAAAAAGGGAAAGTTTGGGTCTGGCAAGTGAGTACACTTGCCAGGTCAAATTGGCAGATTAAAACTGCACACGCAGACACTGCAGTGGCAGGTCTGAGCCCTGTTTACAGGGCTACTCGTGGGTGGCACAACCACTGCTGCAGGCCCACTAGTAGCATTTCATTTACAGGCCATGGGCACCTCTAGTGCACTTTACCAGGGACGTACTAGTAAATCAGATGTGCCAATCATGGAAAAGCCAATTACACATACATTTTACACAGAGAGCACTTGCACTTTGGCACTGGTCAGCAATGGTGAAGTGTCCAGAGAACCAAAAACAGCAAAAACAGAGTCTAGCACACGGTCAAAACACGGGAAGCAAAGGCAAAAAGGACGGGGGAGACCACGCCAAGGATGCCAGGTCTAACACATGCCCCCCCCAGATGAAAGTGGGGAGAACTACCCAACTTCATGGGAGTTCTCATCATTAAGGCGGAAGAATCTGGACAGACCATCATCATTGGCGTGTTCTGTTCCAGGGCGGTGTTCCACTGTAAAGTCCATTCCCTGTAGGGAGATAGACCACCTCAAAGGTTTTGGGTTCTCACCCCTCTTCTGCATTACCTATCTGATCTGTCTGAACCTGGAAGTGAGTCCCAAACCAGTAGGGCTTAGTTTCTTCAGAGCCCAGACCACAGCAAAAGCTTCATGCTCAATTGCACTCCACCAACATTCCTGGGGAAGTAACTTCCTACTAATGAAGGCTACTGGTCGGTCTAGGCCCTCTTCATTTATCTGTGACAACACTACTCCCACACCATGCTCTGAAGCATCAGTCTGCACACAAATTCTTTAGAGAAGTCGGGTGCCTTCAGCACAAGTGCTGTGCACGTGGCTGCCTTCAGGGCATCAAAAGCTGTCTGGCAAGCCTCGGTCCAGAACACCTTTTTGGGTTGCTTCTTGGAGGTTAACTCAGTCCAGGGAGCAACAATAGTGCCATACCCCTTGACCTCCTATCATAACCTGTGAGACCTAAAAAGGCTCTCACCCCAGTCTGGGTCTTGGGAGGCTTCCAAGCCTGAATGGTATCAATCTTTGGCTGTAGGAGTGCCACCTGGCCACTCTCTACCTGGTGTCCCAAGTAGTTAGAGACTGGACATCATAGCGCTACATGTCGGGATGAATGATATGGTTTGTAGTGAGTGAAAGATGATATCATAGCGCTAGGTGCAGGGGTGAACGATACTGATTGGAGTGAGAGACTGGATATCATAGCACTATGTGCAGGAATGAATGATACAGTTTGTAGTGAGAGACTGGAAATCATAGCGCTTTGTGCGGGGTGTGAGGAAAGCCCTCTTTTGTCATGGTTAGCATCCCCTTTTTCCTTGGTACATGATGTAGCCTCAAAGTTGTTAAGGCCCAGGGCCCCTGGTAACCAGGTTCCCTGGGCCAGATCTCTTTCCCCAAAACAGATTGTGCCATCATCTAGGGCCATGCATCCAGAAGCACCCAGCACTGCCATTGCAGGATGAGTGCTCTAATGCAAACCTAAAGTGAACACTCGACATGGCACACAGCCTGTGTGCCCTGTCCACTACACACTGCATGCAATAATGGTAAGCCACCCCAATGGCAGGCCTTACAGCCCTAAGACAGGGTTCACTATACTGTACTGTATGTGCTCATTGCATGAACAATATGCCCTGTGTCATTGCCATACCTGAGACATAGTAAGTGAACAGAACAGCCATTTTAAATGCATGTGCTGGACACTGGTCAGTACGCGTTTCACAGCTACAAGATGGCCACTCTGATCCCTGGGATGTTTGGTATCAAACAACTCAGAATGATAAATCCAAACTGGTACCTGTATTGGATTTATTACAAAATGTTCCTAGGGTTCACCTTAGAGGTGCCCTTTGCAAAAGCTAACTACCGTGGCATGGTTGCTGGCCGGTCACAACCTGCCTGTCACTGCCAGATATACATCTGAGCCCCTAGGGTGAGAGATCCTGCTCTCTGGGATTCAGAACAAGCCCTTCCTGGGTGGAGGTGTGAACAACCCCTTCCTCAAGAATGTGCACTTCCCTGTTGGTGAGCTTCAAAGGGCTTATCGCCCTTGAAACTCAACAACCAGGCCTGCTGCTAGCAGCAGATGGCTTCCCCTGTTGCAAAGCCCCGCTTTTGGCAGGAGCAGCAGTAGGAAACCAGACAAAGGACAGGAGGAGTGGCCAGTCCTGGCTTGCACCACCCCCAAGGTGCTGCATGCCAGGTGACCTCTCCAGTATTTCATTTTCCTCTGCCTTGCATGGAAAAAAATGGCCAATCAGGCATAAGGAAGTGACTTCTACCCACAGGAAGTGGTTACTTAGTGGGTGTAGCCACCCTAAGGTAGATGACCCATTGGTCACTACTAGATACCCCCTAAAATGCCCACTAAATACAGTATTTAGTGGGCATCCCTAGATCAAGAACTTAGATTCTGAGGACACAAGGAGACCAGCAACAAAGAAGATCTGACGCATGAAGACTGAAGCCCTGTAGCACAAAGAAAAGGCACCAAACACTGCCTGCTGCACCTAGGATGCGACTATTGATGCTGAGGGGTTACTTGGACACTGGACTGACTCTAAAAACCACCAGAGGACTTCCACTCTTCAAAAATTGCCAAAGAGCTCCCTTCAGAGTGAAGGCATCACTCTACAAGAACAAGGAACAAACATGCCAGTGAGGTCCACTTCACTGACTGGCTGCTGACCACCAAACCGGATGCCACAGCTGGACCAAACTCCACCCGACGGACCATGAGGAAAAAGCCTGCAAGTGTGCCAAGTTTGGTGGCACTGCACTCTCAAGTGGCGGAACCATGCCATTGCCCTGGGTAGTGATAACTTCACGTCGGACACCAAGAACAACAATTCCTGCTGGACTGTAAAAGAACCAGGAGGAAGTTCTAGTTGAGGGACTTCAGAAACCACCAGGACCTCCCATCAGAGTGCCCCTTCTGAACTACAAGCGACCCTCAAATTGACCTATCACCTGTTGTGAGAAGGTAGCCTCTTTCTAGCCTTGTTACCCCCACTTTTGGCCTGTTTGTGAGTGTATGTCAGGGTGTTTGTCACTGTTTTCACTGTCTCACTGGGATCCTGATAGCCAGGCCTCAGTGCTCATAGTGAAAACACTATGTTTCAGTATGTTTGTTATGTGTCACTGGGATCCTGCTGGTCAGGACCCCAGTGCTCATAAGTTTGTGGCCTATATGTATGTGTCACTGGGACCCTGTCACACAGGGCCCCAGTGCTCATAGGTGTGCATGTATATGTTCCCTGTGTGGTGCCTAACTGTCTCACTGAGGCTCTGCTAACCAGAACCTCAGTGGTTATGCTCTCTCATTACTTCCAAATTGTCACTGACAGGCTAGTGACCATTTTTACCAATTTACATTGGCTTACTGGAACACCCTTATAATTCCCTAGTATATGGTACTGAGGTACCCAGGGTATTGGGGTTCCAGGAGATCCCTATGGGCTGCAGCATTTCTTTTGCCACCCATAGGGAGCTCTGACAATTCTTACACAGGCCTGCCACTGCAGCCTGAGTGAAATAACGTCCACGTTATTTCACAGCCATTTTACACTGCACTTAAGTAACTTATAAGTCACCTATATGTCTAACCTTTACCTGGTAAAGGTTAGGTGCAAAGTTACTTAGTGTGACGGCACCCTGGCACTAGCCAAGGTGCCCCCACATTGTTCAGAGCCAATTCCCTGAACTTTGTGAGTGCGGGGACACCATTACACGCGTGCACTACATATAGGTCACTACCTATATGTAGCTTCACAATGGTAACTCCGAATATGGCCATGTAACATGTCTAAGATCATGGAATTGCCCCCTCTATGCCATCCTGGCATTGTTGGTACAATTCCATGATCCCAGTGGTCTGTAGCACAGACCCTGGTACTGCCAAACTGCCCTTCCTGGGGTTTCACTGCAGCTGCTGCTGCTGCCAACCCCTCAGACAGGCATCTGCCCTCCTGGGGTCCAGCCAGGCCTGGCCCAGGATGGCAGAACAAAGAACTTCCTCTGAGAGAGGGTGTGACACCCTCTCCCTTTGGAAAATGGTGTGAAGGCAGGGGAGGAGTAGCCTCCCCCAGCCTCTGGAAATGCTTTGTTGGGCAAAGAGGTGCCCAATTCTGCATAAGCCAGTCTACACCAGTTCAGGGGACCCCTTAGCCCTGCTCTGGCGCGAAACTGGACAAAGGAAAGGGGAGTGACCACTCCCCTGACCTGCACCTCCCCTGGGAGGTGTCCAGAGCTCCTCCAGTGTGCTCCAGACCTCTGCCATCTTGGAAACAGAGGTGCTGCTGGCACACTGGACTGCTCTGAGTGGCCAGTGCCACCAGGTGACGTCAGAGACTCCTGCTGATAGGCTCCTTCAGGTGTTAGTAGCCTATCCTCTCTCCTAGGTAGCCAAACCCTCTTTTCTGGCTATTTAGGGTCTCTGTCTCTGGGGAAACTTTAGATAACGAATGCAAGAGCTCATCCGAGTTCCTCTGCATCTCCCTCTTCACCTTCTGATAAGGAAACGACTGCTGACCTCGCTGGAAGCCTGCAAACCTGCAACATAGTAGCAAAGACGACTACTGCAACTCTGCAACGCTGATCCTGCCGCCTTCTCGACTGTTTTCCTGCTTGTGCATGCTGTGGGGGTAGCCTGCCTCCTCTCTGCACCAGAAGCTCCGAAGAAATCTCCCGTGGGTCGACGGAATCTTCCCCCTGCAACCGCAGGCACCAAAAAGCTGGATCACCGGTCCCTTGGGTCTCCTCTCAGCACGACGAGCGAGGTCCCTCGAATCCAGCGACTCTGTCCAAGAGACCCCCACAGACCAGTGACTCTTCAGCCCAAGTTTGGTGGAGGTAAGTCCTTGCCTCACCTCGCTGGGCTGCATTGCTGGGAACCGCGACTTTGCAGCTACTCCGGCCCCTGTGCACTTCCGGCGGAAATCCTTTGTGCACAGCCAAGCCTGGGTCCACGGCACTCTAACCTGCATTGCACGACTTTCTAAGTTGGTCTCCGGCGTCGTGGGACTCCTTTGTGCAACTTCGGCGAGCACCGTTTCACGCATCCTCGTAGTGCCTGTTTCTGGCACTTCTCCGGGTGCTACCTGCTTCAGTGAGGGCTCTTTGTCTTGCTCGACGTCCCCTCTCTCTGCAGGTCCAATTTGCGACCTCCTGGTCCCTCCTGGGCCCCAGCAGCGTCCAAACACGCCAAACGCACGATTTGTGTCTAGAAAGGCTTGTTGGCGTCCTTTCGGCGGGAAAACACTTCTGCACGACTCTCCAAGGCGAGAGGGATCCGTCCACCAAAGGGGAAGTCTCTAACCCTTTTCGTTCCTGCAGAAACCTCAGCTTCTTCTGTCCAGTCGAAGCTTCTTTGCACCCGCAGCTGGCATTTCCTGGGCATCTGCCCATCTCCGACTTGCTTGTGACTTTTGGACTTGGTCCCCTTGTTCCACAGGTACCCTAGATTGGAAATCCACAGTTGTTGCATTGCTGGTTTGTGTCTTTCCTGCATTATTCCTCTAACACGACTATTTTGTCCTTAGGGGAACTTTAGTGCACTTTGCACTCACTTTTCAGGGTCTTGGGGAGGGTTATTTTTCTAACTCTCACTATTTTCTAATAGTCCCAGCGACCCTCTACAAGGTCACATAGGTTTGGGGTCCATTCGTGGTTCGCATTCCACTTTTGGAGTATATGGTTTGTGTTGCCCCTATCCCTATGTTTCCCCATTGCATCCTATTGTAACTATACATTGTTTGCACTGTTTTCTAAGACTATACTGCATATGTTTGCTATTGTGTATATATATCTTGTGTATATTTCCTATCCTCTCACTGAGGGTACACTCTAAGATACTTTGGCATATTGTCATAAAAATAAAGTACCTTTATTTTTAGTATAACTGTGTATTGTGTTTTCTTGTGATATTGTGCATATGACACTAAGTGGTACTGTAGTAGCTTCACACATCTCCTAGTTCAGCCTAAGCTGCTCTGCTAAGCTACCATTATCTATCAGCCTAAGCTGCTAGACACCCTATACACTAATAAGGGATAACTGGGCCTGGTGCAAGGTGCAAGTACCCCTTGGTACTCACTACAAGCCAGTCCAGCCTCCTACACCTGTATCCAAGGAAACCTTTGTGGACAGATCGATCCTGGCTCACCGATTTGCTTTGAACCAGGCAGCCCTGTACCAAAGACCCAGCTGTGTTCTAATGGTCTCCAAGCTCTTGCGACCTTGACTCTTCAAGGGGACCCACCGGACTTACCTTTAAGTCCACTAGTGCAGTGTGTTTATAAATGGTCCCCCGCAGTGCCCTGGCACCAGCTCCAACAAGCTGTTCTCACTGCTCCCGCCAAAACCATGAGCCGCCCAAAACTTCACCAGCTGGTCCACTGGGCCCCACGACGACCTTGACGTACCTGCAAAAGAAGATCTTGGTAAATGCATTGCCTGATTTTATATGCATTTTTAAAATGTTTCTCCGATTGATTTCTACAGTGCGTAATTACGCACAGAAACTGACCATTTTATAAACTTTGAAAAATCCTATCTCAAAAAGGACTTACCCGATTTTAAATATCTTAATCATAAAAAATTTATAAAAATCTGAAGTATTTTGTAATTTAGTCTCAAGTTATTCTTTTGAGTGTGTGTCTACATTTAGTGATACTATGAGTACAACAAATGCTTTGCACTTCTCCAAGATTAGCCTAACTTCTCAAACAAGCTACCATACAAATTAGGGCATCAGGTGGTCTAGTTTGTACCCCTGTAAACCAACATGTGGTTGCAGGACTCCCTGCACAGTGTGCCTGGTTTTGCACACTAGATACTGAGCCAGCTTCCTACATTTTGTTGGATCAGGGGTGGGATAAAGACTTTGGGGGTCATTCTGACCCTGGCGGTCACCGACCGCGGAAGCACCGCCAACAGGCTGGCGGTGCTTCCTGGGCCATTCTGACCGCAGCGGTAAAGCCGCGGTCAGAAAAGAGGAACCCGCCGGTTTACCCCTGGCCCAGGGAATCCTCCATGGCGGCGCTGCTTGCAGCGCCGCCATGGGGATTCCGACCCCCTTCCCGCCATCCTGTTCCTGGCGGTTTTTACCGCCAGGAACAGGATGGCGGGAACAGGTGTCGTGGGGCCCATGGGGGCCCCTGCACTGCCCATGCCACTGGCTCGGGTCGGAATGACCCCCTTTGTGTTTGCTGACACCACTTTGTCAATTTTGTGAGCACACAAATAACACTCCACAGTGCCTTTAGCTTAATTGTTTTTGTTTTTCAATTGACTGCAATTTTTTTTTACAAATGTTTAAAATAATTGTTAGGGCCCTGTTAGGTCTCTACAATAATAGAAAAAGTTTAAAAGTCCTCACTTTAGTTGGCCTATCCAAACAGGGGTTCCAAATTTTCAAAAAGGTCCCAACTTTAGTAAAAGTAAACATGACAGATACAGAGACACACAGCCAGGAGCTTGACCAGACACTTCACCAGGCATATTGCTTTGACCAGTTAAGGAACTCTGCAGACTGCACTAAATATGTACTGGCAAAAGCCCCAGTGCAGATAACCTTAGGCTTCTGGTGCCTAGTATGAAAAAGGTAACCCCACAGAAGAACTAGATGATGATGCATCTGTTGGGGAAGAGGACTCTGTGGTCAATGGAGGTGAGAGAAGCTCCTCTCACTCCAGCACTAGTGCACCCACAGAGGAAGACCTGGCCTTAGCCACGTTGAGTAAAAGACTGACCCTGGAGGCTCAGCTTTTAGAGCTTGAAACAAGGAAAGAGATGGGGCTAGGACCCATCTCTGGTGGCAGCATTTAAGTGTTGAAGGAAAGACCTTTCAAACTCAAACTTCCAAAATGAGTTGAACCTCCCTTCTCTGAAGGGGATGATACAGTAAAATTGTTTTCTGCCTTTGAAAGAGTCTGCATTGGGTGGAAAACTTAAAAGAAGCACTGGGGCACACTGTTATGGGAGTTATTCTCAGGAGAGAGCAGGAATAGGCTCCTGACTTTAAATGAGGCAGATTCTAAATCCTATGACCTAATGAAGGGTACCCTGATTGAGGGTTTTGGATTTTCAACTGAAGAGTACTGCATACAGTTTAGGGAGGATAAAAAAAACACAGCCAAACTTGGGTAGAGTTTTTGGACTATTCAGTAAAGATGCTGGGTGGTTGGTTAGCTGGTAACAAAGTACAAGACTATGATGGGCTGTAAAACCTATTCATGAAAGAGCATCTGCTCAGCAATTGTTACAATGAGAGGTTAGATCAATAAAAGGTAGACCAAGCTCCCTCAAGAGTTGGGGAGGAAGGCAGACCACTGGGTCAAAACAAGGGTGACCAAAACTACCACTGGTGGGGGAGACCAAAAAAAAGAGGCCAAAAAGCCCTCCAAAGGGAAAGATGGGACCCTAAATAAAAAATAAATCATCTTCTCCAGGGCCCCAAAAACCTGCCCAAGGGTGGGCACTGACACTCCTCACAGATTAGGGGTGGGTACAACTTAAATCCTGAAAAGGCTTGGTGCCTTGACTGCAAAACCAAAGGACACCAAAATGGAGAGCCTAGTTGTAAAAACAAAAATAATTCCTCTAGCTAATCTGCGGTAAATGCAGTAGCTGATCTCCAGATGGGATCAGAGCTGTGGCCTGCCAGTGATCCCACAGAGGCGAAAAACTGAAAAATACCATCTTTAATTAAGGACAGGGCTCCATGGAAAGCACATGTCTACAGTCACTCGGTGTTTAATAGCACCGTCATCAGCCTGATTCAGGACTTCACAGGGGGCCGTGTTGCAGAAAATGCCAGGACTAACCACTTCTCCTTTCCATTGTGTCTTTTCCCTCGTTGCTCCCACTAAAAGTGGGGGTTTGCAACAGGGGCGGCCATCTGCTGCTAGCAGCAGGTTTGGGGGTCGAGTTTCAAGAGTGGAAAACCCTTTGAAGCTCCCCAACAGGGCAGTGCACATTCGTGAGGAAGGGCTTTGTTCTGAGTCCCAAAGAGCAGGCTCTCGCACCCCAGGGGTTCAGAAGTTCATTTGGCAGTGGCAAGCTGGTTGTGACTGGCCAGCAACCATGCCATGGTAGTTAGGTTTTGCAGGGGGCACCTTTAGGGTGACCCCTGGGAACATTTTGTAATAAATCAAATACTGGTACCAGTTTGGATTTATCATTCCGAGTTGTTTGATACCAAACAACCCAGTGTTCAGAGTGGCTTCATGTTGCACTGAAACTCATACTGACCAGTGTCAAGCACATGCATTTAAAATGGCTGCTCTGTTCACTTACTATGTCTCAGGTTCGGCAATGACACATTAGGGGCGTTTTGCTCATGCAATGAGCACATACAGTACAGTATAGTGCACACTGCCTTACAGCTAGAAGGCCTGCCAGAGGGGTGACTTACCCATATTGCATGCAGTGTTTGATGGACAGGACACGAAGGCTGTGTGCCATGTAGAGTTTTGACTTCAGGTTTGCATCAAAGCACCCAGACTACAATGGCAGTGCTGGGTGCTTCTGGATGCATGGCCCTGGAGAGTGGCACAATCTGTGCTGCTGCCCTCAGGGGCCTATTCTTAGTACCCCATTCCCTGTGTACCTAAGTACCATTTACTAGGAATTTATAGTGGCAGGGAAAAGTGTTGCCAATTGTTCCAATGCATCACAACAGTTTTGAGAAAGAGATCTGGCCCAGGGAACCTGGTTAGCAGGGGCCCTGGGCACAAAAACTTTGAGGCTACATCATATACCAAGCAATAAGTGGGGGGGCTAACCACCAAGAGGCCTTTCCTCGCCCTATCCTCCCCCAAATGAAAGAGGATGAGTCTACCTTTTACCTAGTAAGTCTTCATCATCTAAGTGGAAGAACCTGGAAAGGCCATCTGCATTGGCATGGGCAGTTCCAGGTCTGTGTTCCACTTGGAAGTCCATTACCTGTAGGCAAACAGACCACCTAAGCAGTTTGGAGTTTTCACGCTTCATCCGTTGTAGCCATCTGAGAGGCCTATGGTCAGTCTGAACTATGAAGTGGGAGCCAAACAGGTATGGCCTTAGCCTCTTCAGGGTCCTAACCACAGCAAAGGCTTTCCACTCTATGGCACTCCATTGTGTTCCCTGAGGAAGTAGTCTTCTGCTTATCAAAGCTAAAGGCTGGTCATTGCCCTTCATCATTTTTTTTGGCTAGAACCGCTCCTACCCCTCATTCCTGAGGCACGGACAATAACTCAGCATACTAGTTGAGGACTTGCCTGTAATCAGCCTGCTGTTGTTCTGTAGAGTGTCTGATAAGACTACTCCATCTACAGAACCATCTTGTGGGTTGCTGGAGAGGAGATCAGGGAGAGACTCACTCTCATCCTCCTGTCCCTCATCTATAACCATAAGCATGGTCACATCAGCTCTGTCATAA
This sequence comes from Pleurodeles waltl, assembly GCF_031143425.1. Classification (NCBI taxonomy): domain Eukaryota; kingdom Metazoa; phylum Chordata; class Amphibia; order Caudata; family Salamandridae; genus Pleurodeles; species Pleurodeles waltl. Next base: position 10,402,225 of record NW_027150097.1, on the reverse strand, counting down.
TAAGGTGTTAGGCGGCTGACATGCAGAATTCTTTTGGGTTTTTGCAACTGCCTAAGTCTACCAAATAGGTGACTTCCCCTTTCTTTTCAAGAATGTGATAGGGCCCAGACCTTTTGTCCTGGAGAGCCCTTGGAACAACAGGCTCCAACTCCCAAACTTTCTGCCCTGGTTTGAACTCAACCATAGCAGCTTTCTGGTCATACCAGAGGTTTTGCAGCTCCTGGGTGCCTTGAAGATTTTTGCTGGCTTTCTCTATGTATTCTGCCATCCTTGAACGCAGGCCAAGTACATAGTCCACAGTATCTTGCTTGGGATCTTTGAGAGATTTCTACAAGCCTTCCCTAACAAGACTTAGTGGTCCCCTAACAGGGTGCCCAAACAAAATTTCAAATGGAGATGAACCTACTCCCTTTTGTGGCACGTCCTTGTAGGCAAACAGCAGGCAAGGAAGTAGGACATCCCATCTCCTTCTGATTTTTTCAATCATGCCTTTGAGGGTCTGGTTAAATCTTTCAACCAACCCATTTGTTTGAGGATGGTATAAGGTAGTGAACTTATAAGTCACTCCACATTGCTCCCACATGTGTTTTAACTATGCAGACATGAAGTATGAACCTCAGTCTGATACTACCTCCTTAGGGAACCCTACTCAGGTAAAAATACCAAGGAGGGCTTTTGCAATTGCAGGGGCAGTAATGGTCCCAAGGGGTATAGCCTCTTGATTTCATAGTGGCATGAGCCTCTATTAATAGAATGCTTCTGTGTCCTGACGCTTTTTAAGGGTCAAGGGGGGCAATAATGTCACCCTACCCTTTCAAAGGGAACCCCAACCACAGGCTTTGGCATTAAGGGAGCCTTTACGTTTCCTCCTGCCTTGCCACTGGCTTGGTAGGAAGTGCAGGACTGACAAAAGCCCTTCATTTTTTGTGACATCCCTGGCCAAATGAAGTGGTTAACCAACCTACTCAAGTTTTAGTTTGGCCCAAATGCCCAGCTAGGGGAATGTCATGGGCTAGAGTGAGGAGAAACTCTCTGAACTGTTGAGGCACTACCTACCTTCTGGTTGCACCAGGCTTGGGGTCTCTGGCCTCAGTGATCCAGGGCTCATCCTCCCAATAAACCTTGAGGGTACCACTAACATTACCCTGGTCTTCCTGTGCAGCTTGCTGTCTCAGGCCTTCAACAGTGGGACAGATTCTCTACCCCTGGCACACATCCTCCCTGGGCCCAAGAGCTGTGAGTGGTAAGACCCAACCTCTGCAGGCTCAGTTCCCTCTGGGAATGGCAAGTCCTCTTCTTGAGAAGAGGAGTTCTGACTTGTGATCTGATTCAAAGCTGGTTCACAAGTCTTCTTGCCTTTTCTCTTGGGAGACTGGTCCACAATTTCAGGATTCAGCTCTCCCTTTTCTCTCTGGAGTTTAGTCTGTGCCCTAGTCTTGACACAGGCCCATCCTGGGATCCCAAGCATTGCTGCATGGGTCTTCAGTTTTACTTCAACTCAGGGGGAATGGTCCAGGTCATTTCCAAGCAGGCAATCTACTGGGAGGGATGAGGACACAACCACTTCTTTCTGCCCTGCCACTCCCTCCACCCCAATCATATGTTACCATAGCCATGGGATGGAACTTTATGTCATTGTCAGCATTGGCAACAGGATAAGGCTTCCTTACCAGGTACTGATTTGAGTGGACCAAGTGCTGGGTTACCATGGTAACACTAGCTACTATGTCCCTCAGTGCTTAAACTTTCTCCCCTTCGATCAAAGGGTGAAGCCTGTACTTTTGAAGAGTACTTGGCCAGGCAGCACAGGATAACTCTACCCCTCCCTCAGAGACTAATGTTGCTTCTATGGGATCACTTACTCCTCCTTCCTTGTATATGTTCAATAACCATTGAACACAGTGTATTTCCACACTAATAGCTTTTGGAGAAGATTGTGTGTAGTCCTGCTGAAATGCCAAGAGATCCGTTTGGACGTGATAAGGCGCGAAACATGTTGACTTTCCATTGTGGTTAAAGTTATTGCACTATTTCCCTTCATTACAGAGAGTGAAGGACCATTATTTCCCTCTCGCTCTACATTTGTTTTTAATCTTGATCGGCTCCTCTCTCACCTAATAAATTTGGTTCTTCGAGGAGGTGACCGAGCCAATTTTATAATTTTTCTCTCCAGCTGTTTTTTGGTTTTGGCCATAATCTACGGACGTCTTTCAAGATTTCTGTCAAAGAGGCCCCTTTAAGGGTCCCGTCAGACATTGCAGTGCCGGGCTGACGTGGAGCAAGCCCTGTGATGAAACATGGGGGCCCTTGCTTCTGAATTCACTTGTACCTGATACACTTTACGTTCTGTGTGTTTTTCTCCCATTTTTTGAAACAGTGTACCTAATGTTTGCAATATCACGAATAGGGAGAGTGTACACTGGACCAATCAATTTCCCTGTCCCCCTCTTTTCTGCAGTCCTGGCTTGTACCAACCCCAAGGTGCTGCATGCGAGGTGACTCCTCCATTTAATTTCCTCTAGCTTGCATGGAAGGAAAATAGCCAATCAAGTATAGGGGAGTGACCTCTGCCCACAGGAAGTGGTCACTAAATGGATGTAGCCACCACAGGGTAGATGACTCATTGATCACTACTAGATACCCCCTAAAACGCCAACTAAATACAGTATTTAGTGGGCATCCCTGGACCAAGAACTCAGATTCTAAGGACACATGAAGACTGGCAACAAAGAAGACCAGACGCACAAAGACTGAATCACTGCTGCAAAAAGAAAAGGTGCCAAACCCTGCCTACCACACCCAGGACTCAACCATCGCTGCTGAGGGGTTGCTTGGACACTGGACGGACTAAAAAGAAAACACAGAGGACCTCGCCTCTTCAAAAATCGCTGAAATGCTCCCTTCAAAGTGAAGGCATCACTCTATAACCACAAGCGGCTGACTGCTGACCAGACGCCGCAGCTGGACCAAACTCCACCTGACAGACCACGAGGACAAACCCTGTAAGTGTGCCAAGTTTGGTGGCCCTCCAGCAGCCAAACTGTGCCATTGCCATGGGTAGTGGTCACTTCACGTTGGACACCAAGAACAACAGTCCCTGCAGAACTGTAAAATGACCATGAGGACAGGAATGGTCAGTGTACCCTGGGGTGGCGTGATGCTTGCGTGGGCCCACCTTGGGCACTACCAACTCCAGAGACAGAGTATCTCAGGGCCAAAAGAGGGGGCAAGAGTGATGGGAGGGACTAGAAGCTAGGGAACTTTGATAGAAGAGAAAGGAAACCTGTCAGATTATAAAAACAAATTTCTGGACTATACAGCCATTTATGATACTTTAATAACTGCCTCTAATAAATGGAAGCGTTTGACTGCCAGTCTAGGAATGGGAAGGATGAGTAGAGATGGCCAACCCAATATGGTGCATAGAAAGAATGCATTGCTGATTGAATAATCATCCAGCGATTGACCTAGTCATTAAGACATGCTCACCAAGAGCCCCCACTAACTTACAATGCACAAGTAAAACTTTCTGCAGAGTTGTTTTTCCCCAGACTCCTAAAAAGGCAGAGCATTAGTAAACACGTAACACCATTCTGCAGAGACTCTGGGCCTTATTTAGAGTTTTGCAGAGAGAGTTACTCCATCACAAACGTGACAGATATCCCATCCGCTGTACTATGATTCCATAATATCCTATATGCATTTGAAAAACCAGCAAGTTAAATCATTCTGCTTCAGTTTAAATTTGGTCAAGATATCACAGTTCCTTGTCGTAAGTTGGATAAATTCTCTGAGAACAAGTATGTTTTCACAAGAATAAAGATTTCCCTTATGCAGGTCGCATCACATATGCACAGACAATTATTTGTCCATAAGCACAACATTTAATGAACATTTCTAGTCTTGTCACATAATTTTCCCAAAGCAGTTGTCAGAATGCAGTCCAGCTGCAACTTAATGTTGATTATACATACATAGAAAATAACTGGGCTAAAATTTACATTCTGGTCAGTAATGTGGTCACCATCAGCGGGATCAAACCCAAAGTGTGCTGAATCTTTCTGACCACGTTGAGAACCAGTAGCACTCAGTCTCCTTGTCTCCTGTTGGGAGCAGAAGACACACTGAAGTCCCTGCTTTCTCTTTGCAAATTCACAATTACAAGGATGAAGAACCGGTTGTCACACTTTTATTTAGAGTTGCCCACAATGGTCAATGCCAACCATTCTGGGACTTTAAGTAATACTACTGCATTGTAGTGTGAAGCTGTGTTCCTAGTATTTTCAAGTAGATTGCATCTCAAGGTGGAGATCGCAGACACTTGATGAGGCCCAGGGTTACGATGTCCTTTGGACCATAAGTCAGGAGTAGGCTGATAGGACATCATGATCGTGCTCTCCCCTACAGCTCTTCCCTTCTACTAGGTTTGCTTGGGTGTTGACTATCAAACTTTCTTGTCAATCTTGAAGGTACAAAGCTGAGGCCCTTTCCCCTTTAACATTCTTTAGGTTCATATTCTTTCTTGGAGTCCAAAATCTTTTTTACTTCATACACTGGTTGTCCTTGAATTATTATGGGCACTCGTCGACTTAGATGACTAAAATGAGTGAAATACTGGGTCTGTGCCCTTTGAGATAGGAGGCTAGTTTGTTAGTTACGGAGTCCACTTGTTTCTCCAACAAAAACAGCCCTATATATCTAGGATGAAACCTATATTTTCACAAGAGTCCAGCTGGTTGTTTCTTGTCTGCTTGCAATTTGCAATTTCCCTTTGACTTTAGTGTAGTGTCTTGCAAGTAAGCAATGACTGGACCTTTTTGGTTCCTGATGGACTGCATAGAACTGTGACGTAAGTGTTCGGGTGTGGAAAATAGATGTCATGTTTCAAATGTTTAGTTCATCATTACACGGAGGAAAAAAGACATGTAAGACCAAGCTCCATGTTTTGTGTCTTCATTTACGAGGTCCTAGGCAGGGGAACAGACTCTACAACTGGCGATAAGATACGAGATACAAAACCTGAAGTTCAACAGACCTCTCCAATAGAGTTTGCTGTGGTTCAGCAAACTGTTCGTGCCTGCTACACAAATCTCAGTTGAATGGAGGTTTGACGTTTGCGTATGTGGAATCAAAGCGTCTGTTGGATAGTGGGTTATTGGTAAGCGCAGGCAGGTAGCAATAGGCCACAAACCCACATTAGGTCCAGTCAAGGTCTCAGTAAATTAATCCTTGCTCAACCCTTGGTAGCTTGGGCCACGAGCAGTTAACCTTAACTTAGGAGACAGGTGTGTAAAGCATTTAATATCAACAAAACAGCAAATAAGTGAAATACAAGACACAAAAATCTGACACCAATTCCTAAACATAGGAAATATTTCTAGCTTTAGAATGACACCTAAACAATAAAAGTCCAATGTAGGGAACCAGAGATTTGAATTTGTAAAGATTAAAAGTAAAATTATCGCTTAGTAGCAAATAACTCTCAAAGGGTAAAAAAAGGTCACACAGGACAGGGACAAAGTCCAGATTTCAGGCCATGCACAATTTAACACTGTTATACTTACTTTCAGGAGTGTTTCTTGATTCAGGAAAGTGGTCCTCAGCACCAGCCAAGAGTGCAGATGTTCTTGTTTGGGGTCTGGGAGTACAACTCCCACAATGAACCTCTTCAACTTATTGCACCTTTTACAGCAGTTGCTATAAACGTCTCCAAACTTCTGGCTCTTCTTTTAAAGGTTCTTTGGGTCCTTGAGGTGTCCAAAAACTTGATCCAAGAAGCTCTGAGGTGCTCCTTGGGAGTAAGGACTACAGTTCCCAGAATGCGCCTGCTCAGAATCCTCAAATGGCCACTGGATGCTGGTCAGCTGGACTTTTCTGCTGGACTTGATGCAGGGGACTCTGGTCAGCTACTTTGTACCTGTAGCTTACAGGGACTCCACTCCTGGAGTTGCAGAAGCAAGGCAAAGTCTTTTTCTTAGTGAAACCCAATGTCTGCAGCTGGTGCAGTCCTTGTGAGTGAAGACCTTCAGGTGCAGACTAGGTGTTCAGCATGGCAGTCCTTCTTCTCCAGTATCTTCTTCCAGCAGGGATCTGAATTGTGGGGCAGCTCTTCCATATTTATGCTTGCTCCTGCTCAATGGGGTGTAGGCACCACCCTCTGGGGTGACCACTGTGAAGTGTAGCAAAAAAAACAATCCCAGAAAGCAACATTCTCTAAAAAAACACAACCTGAGGAAATTCCTCCTTGGAGGTTAGCTCTGGCTAAGTCCACCCACTGGTGTGGCTAAGTCTCCCTAACTGTAGGAGGCTGGACTGGCTTGTAGTGAGTACCAAGGGGTACTTGCACCTTGCACCAGGCCCAGTTATCCCTTATTAGTGCATAGGGTGTCTAGCAGCATAGGCTGATAGATAATGGTAGCTTAGCAGAGCAGCTTAGGCTGAACTAGGAGACGAGTGAAGCTCCTACAGTACCACTAGTGTCACTTGCACAATATCATAAGAAAACACAATACACAGTTATACTAAAAATAAAGGTACTTTATTTTTATGACAATATGCCAAAATATCTCAGAGTGTACCCTCAGTATGAGGATAGCAAATATACACAAGTTATATGTACACAATACCAAAAATATGCAGTATAGTCTTAGAAAACAGTGCAAACAATGTATAGTTACAATAGGATGCAATGGGGACAAATAGGGATAGGGGCAACACAAACCATATACTCCAAAAGTGGAATGCGAACCACGAATGGACCCCAAACCTATGTGACCTTGTAGAGGGTCGCTGGGACTATTAGAAAATAGTTAGGGTTAGAAAAATAGCCCACCCCAAGACCGTGAAAAGTGAGTGCAAAGTGCACTGAAGTTCCCCAAAGGACAAGGAAGTCGTGATAGGGGAATACTGCAGGAAAGACACAAACCAGCAATGCAACAACAATGGATTTCCAGTCGAGGGTACCTGTGGAACAAGGGGACCAAGTCCAAAAGTCACAAGCAAGTCGGAGATGGGCAGATGCCCAGGAAATGCCAGCTGTGGGTGCAAAGAAGCTTCTACTGGACAGAAGAAGCTGAGGTTTCTGCAGGAACGACAAGGGCTAGAGACTTCCCCTTTGGAGGACGGATCCCTCACGCCGTGGAGAGTCGTGCCGAAAGACCGCCAACAAGCCTTGCTAGCTGCAAATCGTGCGGTAAGCGTTTTTGGATGCTGCTGTGGCCCAGGAGGGACCAGGATGTCGCAAATTGCGTCAGGAGACAGAGGGGACGTCGAACAAGACAAGGAGCCCTCTCAGCAGCAGGTAGCACCCGGAGAAGTGCCAGAAACAGGCACTACAAGGATGCGTGAAACGGTGCTCACCCGAAGTTACACAAAGGAGTCCCACGTCGCCGGAGACCAACTTAGAAAGTCGTGCAATGCAGGTTAGAGTGCCGTGGACCCAGGCTTGGCTGTGCACAAAGGATTTCCGCCGGAAGTGCACAGAGGCCGGAGTAGCTGCAAAAGTCGCGGTTCCCAGCAATGCAGTCTGGCGTGGGGAGGCAAGGACTTACCTCCACCAAACTTGGACTGAAGAGTCACTGGACTGTGGGAGTCACTTGGACAGAGTTGCTGGATTCGAGGGACCTCGCTCGTCGTGCTGAGAGGAGACCCAAGGGACCGGTAATGCAGCTTTTTGGTGCCTGCGGTTGCAGGGGGAAGATTCCGTCGACCCACGGGAGATTTCTTCGGAGCTTCTAGTGCAGAGAGGAAGCAGACTACCCCCACAGCATGCACCACCAGGAAAACTGTTGAGAAGGCGGCAGGATCAGCGTTACAGAGTTGCAGTAGTCGTCTTTGCTACTATGTTGCAGTTTTGCAGGCTTCCAGCGCGGTCAGGAGTCGATTCCTTGGCAGAAGGTGAAGAGAGAGATGCAGAGGAACTCGGATGAGCTCTTGCATTCGTTATCTAAAGTTTCCCCAGAGACAGAGACCCTAAATAGCCAGACAAGAGGGTTTGGCTACCTAGGAGAGAGGATAGGCTAGCAACACCTGAAGGAGCCTATCAGAAGGAGTCTCTGACGTCACCTGGTGGCACTGGCCACTCAGAGCAGTCCAGTGTGCCAGCAGCACCTCTGTTTCCAAGATGGCAGAGGTCTGGAGCACACTGGAGGAGCTCTGGACACCTCCCAGGGGAGGTGCAGGTCAGGGGAGTGGTCACTCCCCTTTCCTTTGTCCAGTTTCGCGCCAGAGCAGGGCTAAGGGGTCCCCTGAACCGGTGTAGACTGGCTTATGCAGAATTGGGCACATCTGTGCCCAAGAAAGCATTTCCAGAGGCTGGGGGAGGCTACTCCTCCCCTGCCTTCACACCATTTTCCAAAGGGAGAGGGTGTAACACCCTCTCTCAGAGGAAGTCCTTTGTTCTGCCATCCTGGGACAAGCCTGGCTTGACCCCAGGAGGGCAGAAACCTGTCTGAGGGGTTGGCAGCAGCAGCAGCAGCTGCAGTGAAACCCCAGGAAAGGCAGTTTGGCAGTACCAGGGTCTGTGCTACAGACCACTGGGATCATGGGATTGTGCCAACTATGCCAGGATGGCATAGAGGGGGCAATTCCATGATCATAGACATGTTACATGGCCATATTCAGAGTTACCATTGTGAAGCTACATATAGGTAGTGACCTATATGTAGTGCACGCGTGTAATGGTGTCCCCGCACTCACAAAGTCCGGGGAATTGGCCTTGAACAATGTGGGGGCACCTTGGCTAGTGCCAGGGTGCCCTCACACTAAGTAACTTTGCACCTAACCTTTACCAGGTAAAGGTTAGACATATAGGTGACTTATAAGTTACTTAAGTGCAGTGTAAAATGGCTGTGAAATAACGTGGACGTTATTTCACTCAGGCTGCAGTGGCAGGCCTGTGTAAGAATTGTCACAGCTCCTTATGGGTGGCAAAAGAAATGCTGCAGCCCATAGAGATCTCCTGGAACCCCAATACCCTGGGTACCTTAGTACCATATACTAGGGAATTATAAGGGTGTTCCAGTAAGCCAATGTAAATTGGTAAAATTGGTCACTAGCCTGTTAGTGACAATTTGAAAGAAATGAGAGAGCATAACCACTGAGGTTCTGATCAGCAGAGCCTCAGTGAGACAGTTAGTCACTACACAGGTAACACATTCAGGGCACACTTATGAGCACTGGGGCCCTGGATGACAGGGTCCCAGTGACACATACAACTAAAACAACATATATACAGTGAAAAAATGGGGGTAACATGCCAGGCAAGATGGTACTTTACTACACTAACACACTCCTTTCGGACCACTCTTATAATCAAATCAATGTTGGCTCTCATCTGACTGGAGGAGCAGGAAACGGGGGAGGTCCAGTTTCTGTCCCAAGTAGCTTTAACGTCTTCCCCTATCCTGCTCTGCCATCTGCTGCAGCAGTTCTCCTCACACTAGATGCTTCCTTTGTCTTGCCCTACCATGTAGTATGGACTTATAGATAGGATTTAGGAGCCAATTATAATTAGACCTAATATGCATACACCATCTTATACAGAACACTGGCCCTGGGACTGGTCAGCAGTGCCCAGAGCACAGTCAGAGTCAGAAAACACCAGTATCATCTCAAAACAGGGGCAAAAAGTGAGGGGGTGTCTGCAATAAAGCCCAGTTTTCCTACAACACCACTCCAGCCAGTGCTGAGCTTGCGAAGAAGACTAAGGCCTTGCAGAAAAAAGTGTGTATTATTGGCCAGGAACCTGCTGGTGAGGCCTGGAAAGGGGTACTGAGTCACTAAACATCACTGAGCTATAAATCATAAAGTATGACAATCAGGTATTGAGAAGCTCTAAAAACAGTGATAGTTGAATGCAAAGAAATGCCTAAAGGCAGTAACAACCAGATACAGAAAACACAATGTGCAGTGACAGGTGCAAGAGAACACTGTGAGCAGAAACAGATAAAAGCAGAAAAACATTATAGATGGTGATAATCAGGTATATAAAGAATAAGATCATGCTTACCAGAATAACAAGAGACATCTGACCTCAGCACCAGGCACCGCAACCCAAGTGAAAGGGGTTGTGCCTACAGAGTGGTCAATCTTTCAAGAGCCGGGTAGGGCTCAGAACCGTTCAAAAGTCTTCTGGAAGTTGTAGGGTTCCAAAGGAAGCAAAGAAAGAGGCCATAGGACCTCAAACTATCAATGGCAACCCCGACACCAGCATGTTGCAGGGCCTTAGAGATGGTGTGAATGATGGTCTGATGGTGTGATGGTACAAAGGCAAGCCTGTCTGTGCCTGGACCACGCCTAGCACCCGAATCCTGGTTCTTCCTCCGGATTCAGACACACCACCTCAGACCTCCAGGTCATGGGTCTCTGTGCATCAACAACAACTGCTGCCGCACATCTCCATGCAACACCAAAGTACTGTTCTCCGTCCAGTACTGCCGCTTCATATGCAACACCGAAGCAACCAACAATGCAGGAGACATCGCAAACATTACTGCGTCCACCATGCTGACCGAGACAGCCCAACACAATCCCAGTACATTCTACTCAACGCACGATCACTCAGCCAACACGTCACTGAGATCTGGGTCACAATCTCATCTTACCCACACCCCCCTCCCCACCACACCCTGAAATGATTTTCGTCACAGAGACCTGGCTGAACCTCACCTCTGCGTCAGACATTGCCATTGTTACCCCAAAGGCTACAGAATAACACACCAGTACCGAACCAACAAACATGGAGGTGGGATTGCCATAATCTACAAGGATACCATCCACTGCACAACCTCCTCAGAATACTCGAGCACGATAATGAAGCATCTCAACTTTCAACTTCACACAGATGAAAAAAGCACCATCAGAGGCACCCTTGCCTACCGACCACCAGGACCACGCCCCAGCTTCTGTAATGCCATCCCTGACCTGACTGCCCAATCGCCATCTACTCCAAGCACTACATCTTCCTAGGGGATCTCAACTTCCACCTTGACAACCCCACTAACACCAACACAACCAACCTCCAGGAAAGCACGAACAACATCACCCTCAAGCAACTTGTCACCGACCCTACCCACATCGTAGGACACATGCTCAACCCCAACTCCACGTCCAGTGAAAGAGTCAAATACAACCACGTCTCACAGAAGATCAGTGGACCAATACTCTCACCTCCCAGACACAACGTCCAACCCACAACAGGCTGAGAGGAACTTCTCCCAATGGATCACAGTATACGCTGACACAATTGCCCTCGCCAAGCCAGCCAAATCCAAAGAACCTGTCAGGAGAGCCAGCTGTTTCACTGCGATGCTCAATTCTACCCAACTCAACTGCCGGCAACTGGAAAAGAAGTGATGTACCACCAAACAGAAAGGAGACCACACCACCTTTAAGACAGCACTCAACGAGTACCGCCGCCTTCTGAAAGCAATAAGGACAAATGCCCTAGCAGACCACAGAGAAGCCATTGTAAACCATAGCAAGGAACCCTTCACCATTGTGAAGAAGTTCTCCAACCCTGCAGCTGCAGAGATCAACATCACCGCCTCCTAAAAACCGTGTAACCTCCCTGGCAGACTTCTTTTACAAGATCTCAGTCATCTATGAGAACTTCAAATCCCAAATGCCCACTACAGACAGCATCAGCATGCTCACACCCACGAACACAAAGCCCGAACACCTGCTCACCCAGTGGGCCCCTCTCACTACTCAAACCACAATTTCCATCATGAACTCCATGCACTCCAACCACATCTTCAACCTCGGAAGCAAGACAATTAGCAACAAGCTCAAAAAAGTCCTGAACACCCCCATTACCTCGGCCTCGTTCCCTCAGGGCTGAAAATACGCTAAAGTGGGGCCCCCTTGAAGAAACCATCCGTTGACCCAGCGAAACTGAAGAACCACCAGCCCATCTCCCTCCTTCCCTTTCCATTGAAGGTTCTCAAGAAGGCAATCAACTGGCAACTGACTGAATATTTAGAACACAACAACTGCCTGGAACACTCTCTATCCAGATATCCAGCAAATCATAGCACTGAGACACAGCTGATCGCAGCCACAGCTGACATCAAGGCCCTCCTGGACTACAGCGAAACAGCAGCCCTCAACCTCTTTGACCTGTCAGCCACCTTCAACACCATCTCCTATCACATCCTAATCAACAGACTACACTACATACGAACCTCGAATGGATTGCCTCATACCTCACTGGAAGAAATAAGAGAATCCAACTCCCACCATTCACCTCAGAACCCAAGAAGATGATCTGCAGTGTCCCCCAAGGATCATCCCTCAGCTCCTCCCTCTTCAACATGTACATGACCCCCCTGGCCAACACTGTCAGATCGTACAGACTCAACATCATCTTCTACACCAACGACACCCAGCTCATTCTCAGTCAGAAGACCCCTCCACCTCCAGAACCAACTTCCACAGATGTATGATGAATATCGCCAACTGGATGAAGGACAACTGTGTAGGAAAGTACCATCTTGCCTGGCATGTTACCCCCATTTTTCACTGTATATATGTTGTTTTAGTTGTATGTGTCACTGGGACCCTGTTCACCAGGGCCCCAGTGCTCATAAGTGTGCCTGAATGTGTTACCTGTGTAGTGACTAACTGTCTCACTGAGGCTCTGCTAATCAGAACCTCAGTGGTTATGCTCTCTCATTTCTTTCAAATTGTCACTAACAGGCTAGTGACCAATTTTACCAATTTACATTGGCTTACTGGAACACCCTTATAATTCCCTAGTATATGGTACTGAGGTACCCAGGGTATTGGGGTTCCAGGAGATCCCTATGGGCTGCAGCATTTCTTTTGCCACCCATAGGGAGCTCTGACAATTCTTACACAGGCCTGCCACTGCAGCCTGAGTGAAATAACGTCCACGTTATTTCACAGCCATTTTACACTGCACTTAAGTAACTTATAAGTCACCTATATGTCTAACCTTTACCTGGTAAAGGTTAGGTGCAATGTTACTTAGTGTGAGGGCACCCTGGCACTAGCCAAGGTGCCCCCACATTGTTCAGGGCCAATTCCCCTGACTTTGTGAGTGCGGGGACACCATTACACGCGTGCACTACATATAGGTCAATACCTATATGTAGCTTCACAATGGTAACTCCGAATATGGCCATGTAACATGTCTAAGATCATGGAATTGCCCCCTCTATGCCATCCTGGCATTGTTGGTACAATTCCATGATCCCAGTGGTCTGTAGCACAGACGCTGGTACTGCCAAACTGCCTTTCCTGGGGTTTCACTGCAGCTGCTGCTGCTGCCAACCCCTCAGACAGGTTTCTGCCCCCCTGGGGTCAAGCCAGGCTTGTCCCAGGATGGCAGAACAAAGGACTTCCTCTGAGAGAGGGTGTTACACCCTCTCCCTTTGGAAAATGGTGTGAAGGCAGGGGAGGGGTAGCCTCCCCCAGCCTCTGGAAATGCTTTCTTGGGCACAGATGTGCCCAATTCTGCATAAGCCAGTCTACACCGGTTCAGGGACCCCTTAGCCCCTGCTCTGGCGCGAAACTGGACAAAGGAAAGGGGAGTGACCACTCCCCTGACCTGCACCTCCCCTGGGAGGTGTCCAGAGCTCCTCCAGTGTGCTCCAGACCTCTGCCATCTTGGAAACAGAGGTGCTGCTGGCACACTGGACTGCTCTGAGTGGCCAGTGCCACCAGGTGACGTCAGAGACTCCTTCTGATAGGCTCCTTCAGGTGTTAGTAGCCTATCCTCTCTCCTAAGTAGCCAAACCCTCTTTTCTGGCTATTTAGGGTCTCTGTCTCTGGGGAAACTTTAGATAACGAATGCAAGAGCTCATCCGAGTTCCTCTGCATCTCTCTCTTCACCTTCTGATAAGGAATCGACTGCTGACCGCGCTGGAAGCCTGCAAAACTGCAACAAAGTAGCTAAGACGACTACTGCAACTCTGTAACGCTGATCCTGCCGCCTTCTCGACTGTTTTCCTGTTTGTGCATGCTGTGGGGATAGTCTGCCTCCTCTCTGCACCTGAAGCTCTGAAGAAATCTCCCGTGGGTCAACGGAATCTTCCCCCTGCAACCGCAGGCACCAAAAAGCTGCATTACTGGTCCCTTGGGTCTCCTCTCAGCACGACGAGCGAGGTCCCTCGAATCCAGCAACTCTGTCCAAGTGACCCCCACAGTCCAGTGACTCTTCAGTCCAAGTTTGGTGGAGGTAAGTCCTTGCCTCACCTCGCTAGACTGCATTTCTGGGAACCGCGACTTTTGCAGCTACTCCGGCCCCTGTGCACTTCCGGCGGAAATCCTTTGTGCACAGCCAAGCCTGGGTCCACGGCACTCTAACCTGCATCGCACGACTTTCTAAGTTGGTCTCCGGCGATGTGGGACTCCTTTGTGCAACTTCGGCGAGCACCGTTTCACACATCCTCGTAGTGCCTGTTTCTGGCACTTCTCCGGGTGCTACCTGCTGCTGAGAGGGCTCCTTGTCTTGCTCGACGTCCCCTCTCTCTCTTGGTCCAATTTGCGACCTCCTGATCTCTCCTGGGCCGCAGCAGCGTCCAAAAACGCTAACCGCACGATTTGCAGCTAGCAAGGCTTGTTGGCATTCTTTCGGCGGGAAAACACTTCTGCACGACTCTCCAAGGCGAGAGGGATCCGTCCACCAAAGGGGAAGTCTCTAGCCCTTTTCGTTCCTGCAGAAACCTCAGCTTCTTCTGTCCAGTAGAAGATTCTTTGCATCCACAGCTGGCATTTCCTGGGCATATGCCCATCTCCGACTTGCTTGTGACTTTTGGACTTGGTCCCCTTGTTCCACAGGTACCCTAGATTGGAAATCCACAGTTGTTGCATTGTTGGTTTGTGTCTTTCCTGCATTATTCCTCTATCACGACTTCTTTGTCTTTTGGGGAACTTTAGTGCACTTTGCACTCACTTTTCAGGGTCTTGGGGAGGGCTAATTTTCTGACTCTCACTATTTTCTAATAGTCCCAGCGACCCTCTACAAGGTCACATGGGTTTGGGGTCCATTCGTGGTTCGCATTCCACTTTTGGAGTATATGGTTTGTGTTGCCCCTATCCCTATGTGTCCCCATTGCATCCTATTGTAACTATACATTGTTTGCACTGTTTTCTAAGACTATACTGCATATTTTTGGTATTGTGTACATATAACTTGTGTATATTTGCTATCCTCTCACTGCGGGTACACTCTAAGATACTTTGGCATATTGTCATAAAAAAATAAAGTACCTTTATTTTTAGTATAACTGTGTATTGTGTTTTCTTATGATATTGTGCAAGTGACACTTGTGGTACTGTAGTAGCTTCACACGTCTCCTAGTTCAGCCTAAGCTGCTCTGCTAAGCTACCATTATCTATCAGCCTAAGCTGATAGACACCCTATACACTAATAAGGGATAACTGGGCCTGGTGCAAGGTGCAAGTACCCCTTGGTACTCACTACAAGCCAGTCCAGCCTCCTACAAACTGTCTCGAGCTCAACACAGACAAGACGATGTCCTCATCTTGGGGTCCAATACCTTGCCATGGAACGATGCATGGTGACCTACTGAACTAGGCCCATCCTCCTCCCAAAAACCACACCACAACCTCAGCATCCTTTTGGACAGCAAGCTAACTATGAAGATACAGGTAAACACAGTCTCGTCCGCATGCCTACAAATGTTCCGCAAGATCGTCAGGTGGCTCCCAGCCAACACGAATAAGACTGTCACACAGGTGCTCGTCACCAGCAGGCTGGACTATGGGAACACAATCAATCAATCAATCAATCAATCATGGAATTTATATCGCGCACTGCTCACCCGGAAGGGTCTCAAGGCGCTTGGGGGAGGGGGTCTGCTACTGCTCGAACAGCCAGGTCTTGAGCTGTTTCCTGAAGGCGAGGTGGTCCTGGGTCAGCCGTAGGTGGACGGGCAGGGAGTTCCATGTCTTAGCCGCCAGGTAGGAGAAGGATCTTCCTCCGGCGGTGGCTCTATTGATGCGAGGGACGACGGCGAGGGCGAGGTTCGCGGAACGTAGCTGGCGGGTGGGCGAGTAGAAGGTCAGGCGGTCGTTGAGGTACCTTGGGCCCAGGTCGTGGAGGGATTTGTGTGCGTGGGTGAGGAGTCTGAACGTGATCCTCTTGTTGACAGGGAGCCAGTGCAGGTCTCTCATGTGGCTTGAGATGTGGCTGCGTCGGGGGACGTCCAGGACGAGTCGGGCGGAGGCGTTCTGGATACGCTGAAGTCTTTTCTGAAGCTTGGCTGTTGTACCGGCGTAGAGGGTGTTTCCGTAGTCTAGTCTGCTGGTGACGAGGGCCTGGGTGACCGTCTTCCTGGTCTCGGTCGGGATCCATCGGAAGATCTTACGGAGCATGCGGAGGTTGTGGAAGCAAGCTGAGGAGACGGCGTTGACTTGTCTGGTCATCGAGAGGGAGGAGTCCAGGATGACGCCCAAGTTGCGTGCATGGTCTGTTGGCTTGGGAGCGGTGCCTAGGGCCGGGGGCCACCAAGAGTCGTCCCATGCGGAGGGCGACGGTCCCAGGATGAGAACTTCTGTCTTGTCCGTGTTCAATTTCAGGCGGCTGATGTCCATCCATTTGGCGACGTCTTTCATCCCTTCGTGTAGGCTGGTTTTGGCGGTGTCGGGGTCTCTGGTGAGGGAGAGGATCAGCTGGGTGTCATCGGCGTAGGAGATGATGTTGAGGTTGTGTTGGCGTGCGATGGCAGCGAGGGGTTTCATGTAGATGTTGAAGAGAGTGGGGCTGAGCGAGGATCCTTGCAGGACGCCGCAGATGACTTCGGTGGCCTCCGAGAGGAATGGAGGGAGGCGTACTCTCTGTGTTCTGCCGGAGAGGTATGAGATGATCCATTCCAGGGCCTTCCCTTGGATGCCGGTGTCGTTGAGGCGTTGGACTAGGGTGCGGTGGCAGACAGTGTCAAATGCTGCGGAGAGGTCTAGGAGGATGAGTGCCGCTGTTTCACCGTTGTCGAGCAGGGCTCGGATGTCGTCGGTGGCTGCGATGAGGGTGGTCTCGGTGCTGTGGTTGGCTCTGAATCCGGACTGCGATGGGTCGAGGGATCCGTTCGTCTCGAGGAAGGCGGCCAGTTGCTTGTTGACGACCTTCTCGATGACTTTGGCAGGGAAGGGAAGGAGCGAGATGGGGCGGAAGTTCTTGAGGTCGGTCGGGTCCGCTGTTGGTTTCTTCAGCAGTGCGCTGAGCTCGGCGTGCTTCCAGCTCTTCGGGAAGGTGGCTGTGTCGAAGGAGGTGTTGATGATGTCTCGGAGGTGGGGTGCGATGGTAGAGGCGGCCTTGTTGAAGACATGGTGGGGGCACGGGTCTGTCGGCGATCCGGAGTGGATGGTGTTCATCATGCGTGTTGTGTCTTCGGGGGTCACCTCGGTCCATGTCTGGAGGATGGCGGCGGGGTGCATAGGTTCGACCGATGGGTGCGGGGGTGGAACGCCGAAGCTGTTGTGGATGTTGGCGATCTTGCAGTGGAAGTACGAGGCGAGGGAGTCGCAGAGGTCCTGTGAGGGAGTGATGTCGTTGTTGCCGGTGCTGGGGTTGGAGAACTCCTTGACGATGTTGAAGAGTTCCTTGCTGTCATGGGCGTTCTTGTCCAGTCGTTCCTTAAGAGATTTCTTCTTGGTTGTGCGGATGAGCTGATGATGTCTGCGGGTGGCGAGTTTGAGGGCGGTCATGTTGTCGGCGGTCTTGTCAAGGAGCCAGGCCTTCTCGAGGGTGCGGCAGGCCTTCTTGGAGTTTTTGAGTTCGTCGGTGAACCAGGGGGCCTTCTTGCTTCTGGGCCTGGTGAGTGGGTTCTTCAGTGGGGCGAGGTCATCGGCACAGGAGGTCAGCCACTGCGTGAGGTCGAGGGCTGCTGTGTTAGGGTCCGTTGTCCTGACAGGTGGGTTCTGGCTGAGGGAGGTGTGGAGCTGGTCGACGGTGATCTTGCTCCAGTTTCTGTGGGGAACCTGCTTCGGGTGGTGGTGGACCGTGTTCTTTTTGAAGCTGAAGTGGACGCAGCTGTGGTCAGTCCAGTGAAGTCCGGTGGAGTGGCTGAAGGTGACGTGCTTGCTGGATGAGAAGAGGGGGTCGAGCGTGTGGCCGGCGTCGTGGGTGGGGGTGTTGACCAGTTGCTTTAGTCCGAGGTTGGCGAGGTTGTCCAGCAGGGCGGTGGTGTTGCGGTCGTTGTTGTTCTCCAGGTGGAAGTTGAGGTCCCCGAGGAGGATGTAGTCGGCGGAGGGGAGGGCGTGGGGGCTGATGAAGTCCGTGATGTCTTCGCAGAACTGTGCGCGTGGTCCCGGGGGTCTGTAGATGAGGGTGCCTCTGAGGGTAGTCTTGGGGTCGGTGTGGATCTGGAAGTGCAGGTATTCGGCGGCGTTGAAAGCGTCGATGGAATCAGTCGAGATGCGAATGGTGCTTTTGTGAACGATGGCGATGCCCCCTCCGGTCTGGTTGACGCGATCTTTCCTGATGATCTTGTAGCCGTCTGGGATGGCTATGGCGATGTCGGGGCCTGAGGAGGCGTTCATCCAGGTTTCCGTGAGGAAGGCGACGTCTGGAGATGTGGTGTCGAGGAAGTTCCAGAGTTCCACGGCGTGTCTGTGGACGGAGCGGGTGTTGATCAGGATGCACTTGAGGTGGTTGCTGTTGCCCGTCTTGATGGGTGCGGTGCCGGTTCGGAGGCAGGAGAAGTTGCAGGATCGGCAGGCGAAGGGTCCATGGGTGCGTCGCGGGGATGCTCGGTAGCACCTGGGGGCTGGGGCGGTGTTGAGTGCGATGAGTGTGGCGGCATCGTAGGTCCTGCGGGGGGGTTGGCGGACGCGGGGGCCAGGGGTTCTGGCGCTGGGCGCGGTCCAGGCGCGGACGGGCGCAGACGGGCTTACCTTTGGCGCACAGTCGGTGCTCCAGCTGCGCGCGTCCGCTGCGCGGTCGCTGGGTGGGCGTCATAAGTAAGGAGCCGGGAGGGAGGGTCAGCTGGGAGGCGGGAGGCTGGGTGGCCAATGGGCAGGGGGGAGAGGCGGGACTGCGGGGTCAGCGGCGGGAAACCAGGAAGGAGAGTGACCGGGGCAGCGGCGGCGAGAAGACGAGGAGAGTGGACAGCAGCAGCAGGTAGAGAGCAGCGAGCGGAGGGCGGTACCTCCGAGATGCAGAGGTCAGCGCTGGTGAGGAGGAAGCGGCGTCAGCGGGATCAGCAGCGGCAGGCAGGCGTCAGGCAGCAGCAGAGATGTAGGAATCATGGTACACCTCCTGAAGAGACTACAGACAAATGAAGTCTGCAGCAAGACTCATACTCAATCTCCCCAGCAGACCCATATCTCACTGCACCTCAAGAACCTCAAGAAGCAGCACTGGCTCCTGATCCAGTAGAGATGCCAGTTTAAAATGTTCACCCACGCATACAAAACCCTGCACTATGAAGTACCGGCATACATCAACAAATGCTTGACCTTGCACCAACCCACCAGACACTTACGATCCACCTCCCTCTTCTTCACAGACATTCCCCGAATCCACTGAAACAATAACAGAGGATGCTCCTTCTCACACCTGGCAGCCAAAGCTTGAAACAACCTTCCTCTGCAGATCAGGACTGCCCCATCACTCTGGAAATTCAGGAAAAGACTCAAGACCTGGCTGTTAAAATGAACAAGTCACCCGAAGCAGTTAGCTACTCCAGTGCCTTGAGACCATCACAGGTAATTTGACACGCTTTATAAATACCTGATTGAATGACTAAAGCAGGTCCCAGCAGACAGGAAACAGTGCTGGGGACAACACTGCTTTCAACGTCACTAAGTTCCACAAATGGTTTTAATGCTGCTTCTCTGTTAAAACCACTTCTTCCGTTTGATACTGCCAAGAAGCAGAATATTGGTGGCAGATGGGTTGCCTGGGTAGAAACTTTGGACAATTTCATTGATGCACTCGAAGAAGCAGATGACAAAAAGATTATCAAATATCTTAAGGATCTTGCAGTGGAGAGAGTAAAAGAAGTAATAAAGAAAATACCACTTGCTGATGAAGTCTCATACCGTACAATTGAAGAAGTGTTAATTTAATTATGAAGAAGCCTTATGTCTCAGAGTAATAGATCATTGTTTGTAAGATTCACCCATATGACGAATGCTAAGTAAAAAACAGAGGGCCTAATTTAGCTCTTTCCGGTTGCACTGCCAAGCCGCACCAGTGGCAGACTCGAGAAGACCACTAAGTCAACTGTCTTCTGCCCGCTGTATTTAGATTTTACACCTCTACAGATGGTGTACTGGCAGGGGTATGCTGACTGCAGGAGGAAATCGCTGGACTCAATGGACATCGTACAATGGCAGTGACTGTGGCTGTGGAATAGAGGGAAGTCACACACAGATACATTTTACTATTGCCATATGTGCCCACCCCGCATCACGCAGTACACAACACACCACATGCACATCCATATACATTGCCATAGCAACACAACACAACATTTACCTGCCGCAAAAAAACATTTACAGACACAAACAACACACTTATGTACAGAAAACACACTTGCACATCACTACTATACACATCGTAACAACAACCGCCACACAACACCACTCACCTGAATGTTGCTCCCAACAACATACACAACACCATTTCCCTATGCAAGTGGTACACATACTGACACAACCACAGGACCCAATCCAGCTATCTCCACCTCAACCAGCCACTGGCATCGCACATGCACATACACATACGGACTCACACACACAACGCGCAGCACAACATGCCACTGAATACCAACACCATAATGGCAGTTGTGTATGTGTGGGATGTGTTGTGTAGCAGTGTCCCCCCACCCGTGTATGACCCACTTGAGTCCCCGCATATGCATGCCACAGTAACTTAATAAAATGAGTGCGACATGTATATATCTGTAGTGTCTCCATGCTTATGTGCAGAGACCGCCCCCCCCAAATGTACATAGCCAATGTGGGTTTCCTATCTATGTGTCCAGCAATGTGTTTTCTCTGTGGTCCAGTGGCAGCAGCGACAGAGGGTGTTGTCCAGTCGAAGACGGAGGTGGAATGGGGAAAAAAGGTGGGTTTTCACCCCCCCCACCCAATCCACCTTATCACCAGGAGGTCAGATCGCCACTTCCTTGGCGAAAAGGCAGATCTGCTCAGTGGTAAGTGTAGCTGGTGTCCCCCCCATCAGCCACCATTGCCTATGGCACCATCAACGTCAGATGGGATTCCTTGGTGGTACGAATACAGGCTTTCGTCTATGGGACTGCCAACATCTAAGTATGGTGGGAGGACTGTCATGGCGGTCGTGCATTTTTACTTCAATGAGTCAATGCTGGGACTGTAATGGCCAAAGTCTAATTCAGGTCCTAAGTCTGGAGAGAGTAATCATGCTTGCCAGAGCTGACAAACATGCAGATCAGCAAGATTACATGGAGGCCAGAGGTCCCCAAAGTGAGTGAGTTAATCAAGAACATGAAAGGTAAGCAGAATCACAAGGCTGAAGGACACAAATTGATGCCTCCAAAGAAAACAAAACTGTGCTTCAGATGCAGATTTACGTTTCTACATGAAGGTAAATATCCCGCCATTAGACAAGTATTTCTAACGATTTGCAAGGTGAGGGAAAAAAAGTGCATCATGAAGAGAAAACAAAATGGATGCCCAAATGTTCCAGAAGAGACGTTCTACTCTTGCCCACAAGGCCAAGCAGCAACATCAGCTCAGGCAAATCGACACTAGACAAAGTTGGTTGTCATCTAAATTTTTGTATAAGAGTTCTTCAGTTTCATTGCTAAGTGACAGTGAGGAAGACAGGTCTGCCATGTCAATATTTACCTCAGAAAAACGTGCGCATGTCGGAGTGTCCGTATGTAAAGAAAAATACGAGTCAAAGAAAAGTCAGCGAGTAAAATCACAAAAGTCATTCAAACATTGTCAGAAAATTACATTAAAGGTACATAACTGCTCCATACCATTTATTATTGAATTGGTGTATCGATAAACAGTATGCATGAGAAGTAGTACAATGAACTGTCTCCGTTGCCACAGCTCACAATGTTGAAGATTAAAGTGTATACATGGGCTGCATCAACGCCACCAAAATGTCAAGGTTCATTTGTAGCAGCCATGAATGAAAAACGAAAAGACAATCGCACAGGCACTTAGTCACATACCTCAAGGTACTGCACCAAGTGCCTGTTTACTCAGTTTAAATCCTGCTGCAGAAATGTGACTGATATCTATGAACTAAAACATGAATGCTCATCACGAAATATTAAGTCTGTTCCTGTTATTGTTTCATAGATTAGGAAAACCATGAAAGTGAAAGAGTATATCAATGAGGACGTTCGCCCTGTTGCTCATAGACACATTGCATTACATCTACCAGAAGCTTCTGCGAAAGACCTTGAGACATTACCAAAGAAAGATATCATTCAGTGATCTACTGGTCCAACTGTACTGCCATTTGTTAAATTTTGTTTTGACCAATGACTTTGTGTTTCACCACTGCGCATATTAGTTGCTCAATGTTCACCAGTAGCACATGGTATGTTTTGTTCAGTTGAGCCGCCTATGGGCTTTGACATGGCATTAGCCATTACTTTCTGTATTCAGTTTAGCCGCCTATGGGCTTTGACATTGCATTAGTCATTACATTCTGTATTCTGCCTATTGGCTTTGACATGGCATTAGCCATTACTTTCAGTTTAGCCGCCTATGGGCTTTGACATTGCATTAGTCATTACCTTCTGTATTCTGCCTATTGGCTTTGACATGCTGTATCCAGTCTAGCCGCCTATTGGCTTTGACATTGCATTCCTATTGGCTTTGACATGATGTATTCAGTTTAGCTGCCTATTGACTTTGACATGCTATTAGATATTCTGCCTATTGGCTTTGACATGATATTATACATTGCATTTTGTATTCAGCTCAGTTGCCTATGGGCTTTGACATGATATCATATATTACATTTTATATTCAGCTCAGCTGCCTATTGGCTTTGACATGATATTATACATTGCATTTTGTATTCAGCTCAGCTGCCTATGGGCTTTGACATGATATAAGACATTGCATTTTGTATTCAGCTTAGATGCTTATTGGCTTTGACATGACACTAGACATTGCATTTGATATTTAGGTTAGCTGCCCATTGCCTTTAATGTGGAGTTAGACATTGCAGTTGAGAATCCAAGCTGTATTTTTCCAAGCTGTGTTTTTGCACCAGAGAACCAAGATGTTTTTCTCACAGTAGACTAGACCTGATAAGAGAGGGTACATGGGTGTTGTTTTTCTTCGCTTGAGCTTGGGAACAGGAGTAGTCTTGGAGACCTGGTCAGTCTCCAAAAGGCTTGCTCAGTTTCCCAGGTCTGAGAGGAGGGGGCACACCTTTGTAACGAATGTAACAGGCTGCAGAGAGTCAGATTCGAATCTGCCGGACCTCGTGCTGGAGCTTGGCGCCAGCTGCCAGCAATCCCGTGTGGGTAGATGAATCTCTTTCTCGCGGCTGACAGGGGTCATCAGCTTGCAGACCTTAGAAAGATGAAGCTGTAGATAGTTTCCCACACGGTGAAGTATTTGTTTTGCTTTGCATTCAATATCTTATAAGTATAACCTGCTGTGTATATTGCAAACTGATATATTTTGTTTGATTAACGCGGACTTGAAAGCTACTAATTCGTCAAACATAAAAATTGGGGTTGGGGAAGAATTAACAACAATAAAAGTCTTCTTTGACCTCAGAAGTGCATTTCTGGTGTGTTATGTTAGTGCTTAGAAACTAGCTAAGAGGAAAGCACTACAATTGGTACCAGAAGTGGGGCGTCGGTCATTAAGAGGTGATTAAGAGGGTGTTGACGAGTTGGTAGATTTCTAAGTGCACACTTTAAAAGTGTAATTGTTTTTTTGTTGTTTGGAGAATTACAGAAATTGTTTTTTTTTTGGAGAATCACAGTAGCACGGCAGACCATGTCTGAGAATGCATGTGTTGGTAAACTGCCCGATGGTGCTCGGAAAAACTGTGAATTGTTTTCTGTTTGGAGAATTACAGAAGCACGACAGCCTGATAGTGCTTGGATAAATAATTCCTGTTGTACATATGTAGAAAAAGTGTCTTTTGGAAGTAATGATGACAGAAAGGTCTGGATACCTTTATCAGCTTACAGAGAAATGCAGGAGAAATGTAGGAAGTTGGAACATGAAAATAGGAATTTACGTGAGCAAATTAGCCCGACTGAAAGTTATAAAAAGGCTGGTTTAGAAGAATCTTTCTTGTCCCATTCCAGTAATGAGGGGGTTAAGACAGCTCCGAGCTGCACTGAGTTTTCGTGTGAGCCAGGGTTTTTGGCAGCCAAAGCGCATTCCTTAACTGATAACACGAAGAGAGCTCAGAATGTGATTTACGAGTTACCGTTGCAAAATGCACAAGTAAAACGAAAGATTTTAGAGAAAGAGACACCGAGTTTCATTAGCTTGTTTGATTTTTGGAAAAAGAATAGCCCTCATTTGAGAGAAATCCTAACACTTTTGTATATGGTCACTGTGAAAAATTATATGCAGTTGCGCGCTTGTGATTTGGCAAATGAAGGAATGCAGACTTTAGGTTTCTGCACAGTGCAAGAAGGAAATACTTATGTACATGTAAATCAAGAACAAGGAAAGAAAATAGTGCCCCTAGCTAGGATCATACACTGGATCTGGTACTTGCAAGACAGGGCTAGAGTACCACAGGTAAAAGAATTACCGGTGAAATTGTGTGCACCATTTGAATTCGTGTCCACTGAAGATAAAAAGCATGTTTGTTTTACTAATGATTCATTGACTGAAATGTTGTTTTCTGGCACAGTAGAAGGAACAGCGTTGTATAATGTGTGTCAGATTTTAAAGCAAGAGCTACGTGAGATGTGTCATTTTTACGCTGATTTTTGGTTCATTGCTAATGTTTTAGCACCTAACTGGTTCAATTACCTTGCAGATGTTAATGAGAAAAATGCAGAGAGAGAAGTGTACACCCAGAATTCTGCCTTAGTGGGGATGGCAAAGTGGGTGCCCCAGAAATGTGAACAGCTGAGAGAAAAAGCCACTTACAGGTGGGCAGAGATGAGAGAGATGCACATTCCCCTAGATTTGATAAAAACTGTGCAGTACGCCCAAAAGCAATCTGTCATGCAAGCAGTCACAGAGCAGTTGGGGAGAGGAAAGTTACCAGAACAGAAATGGCAAATTGATCAGGTTTTAGGGAGAGTGATTGTTGCAAATTACCAAGGAAAAATCGAAATTATGCTGATACCTAGAATACAAATTGGAGACAGAATGGCCCAAATTGGCAAAAGTGCAGTGAATGGAGGTTTGTTAAAGAAGGAGTCTGCCCCAGCCCTTCTGACAGTGCAAGAAAAGGGAAGCTGTGGTGCAGCAGATAAAAACCTCAGTGCTGATGTGTGGGCTGAAGCCCCAAGTGATCCTCCAGAACCTGCAGCGAATGTAACAAAGGGCCCCAAAAACGTCCTGCTGATTATAAAACAGGGAAAGAAAGAGGAAGGGTGCAGTTTAAATGAAAAATGTTATTTGCAAGAAAAGTCATACTTGTTTCTTTTGCAGATCCTACCACGTTTTGCCACTGTCCCTGAGTGTGCTGTGTGGTCCCCCTTCCGGTGTGTGCGTGTGGGGTCGGGGAAGGGACCGAATCCCCAACCTGAACCTGGCTGAGTAAAGTGCCAACACCATGGATCCATTTTGCGCAAACTGCGCCTTCAGTTCAAGTTCAACTTGTTTGATTGCATTCTTCCACTGGAACTAAGCTGTGTTTTTTTTTTTTTTCCGTCTCGTATGGAACTCTGACTTTTGCTTATCTTCCAGCAAACCTTTCAGGTGGACCGTGCACCTTTACATGAGCAGAACTCATGCCACATCAAATTGCTAACACTGTTGAATTAGAGACTCATTCAGAGTACAAATTGCTCAGTCTTTTCTATGTAGATGTATCTGATGTGAAAGGTTATGAGATCTATATGTTAATTCACTTCTATTGCTTTACAGGGATTGCTTTGATCATTCAAATCTGATTTGCTGATAATGTTTTTTTTTTGTGCTGATGTTTTTTGTTTTTGTTTGAAACAAGAGATATGTGAAACAAAAATTCATTGGTCAAAGGGCGGAATGTACTGCCATTTGTTAAATTTTGTTTTGACCAATGACTTTGTGTTTCACCACTGCGCATATTAGTTGCTCAATGTTCACCAGTAGCACATGGTATGTTTTGTTCAGTTGAGCCGCCTATGGGCTTTGACATGGCATTAGCCATTACTTTCTGTATTCAGTTTAGCCGCCTATGGGCTTTGACATTGCATTAGTCATTACATTCTGTATTCTGCCTATTGGCTTTGACATGGCATTAGCCATTACTTTCAGTTTAGCCGCCTATGGGCTTTGACATTGCATTAGTCATTACCTTCTGTATTCTGCCTATTGGCTTTGACATGCTGTATCCAGTCTAGCCGCCTATTGGCTTTGACATTGCATTCCTATTGGCTTTGACATGATGTATTCAGTTTAGCTGCCTATTGACTTTGACATGCTATTAGATATTCTGCCTATTGGCTTTGACATGATATTATACATTGCATTTTGTATTCAGCTCAGTTGCCTATGGGCTTTGACATGATATCATATATTACATTTTACATTCAGCTCAGATGCCTATTGGCTTTGACATGATATTATACATTGCATTTTGTATTCAGCTCAGCTGCCTATGGGCTTTGACATGATATAAGACATTGCATTTTGTATTCAGCTTAGATGCTTATTGGCTTTGACATGACACTAGACATTGCATTTGATATTTAGGTTAGCTGCCCATTGCCTTTAACGTGGAGTTAGACATTGCAGTTGAGAATCCAAGCTGTATTTTTCCAAGCTGTGTTTTTGCACCAGAGAACCAAGATGTTTTTCTCACAGTAGACTAGACCTGATAAGAGAGGGTACATGGGTGTTGTTTTTCTTCGCTTGAGCTTGGGAACAGGAGTAGTCTTGGAGACCTGGCCAGTCTCCAAAAGGCTTGCTCATTTTCCCAGGTCTGAGAGGAGGGGGCACACCTTTGTAACGAATGTAACAGGCTGCAGAGAGTCAGATTCGAATCTGCCGGACCTCGTGCTGGAGCTTGGCGCCAGCTGGCAGCAATCCCGTGTGGGTAGATGAATCTCTTTCTCGCGGCTGACAGGGGTCATCAGCTTGCAGACCTTAGAAAGATGAAGCTGTAGATAGTTTCCCACACGGTGAAGTATTTGTTTTGCTTTGCATTCAATATCTTATAAATATAACCTGCTGTGTATATTGCAAACTGATATATTTTGTTTGATTAACGCGGACTTGAAAGCTACTAATTCGTCATACATAAAAATTGGGGTTGGGGAAGAATTAACAACAATAAAAGTCTTCTTTGACCTCAGAAGTGCATTTCTGGTGTGTTATGTTAGTGCTTAGAAACTAGCTAAGAGGAAAGCACTACACCAACTCAGTGAGTTTTGCGCACATTGGTAGTTGTTAAAAATGGGGTCTTTGGTTGGCAGTCAGGTTACCCCCTGTCCAAGCAGGGACCCTCACTCTAGTCAGGGTAAAGGAGAATCACACTCAGTTAACCCACGCTCACCCCCATGGTAGCTTGGCACGAGCAGGCAGGCTTAACTTCAGAAGCAATGTGTAAAGTGTTTGTACCAGCACACACAGTAACTCAGTAAAAACACTACGAAATGACAAAACGTAGGTTTAGAACAATAGGTAATATTCATCTAAACAAAACAAGACCAAAATCACAAAAATCCAACATACACAAGTCAAGTTATGAATTTAAAAATCAAAAGAGTCTTAAATCCTTTTGAAAACAGTGAGAACATGGTTAGCGTTCAAAAGTACCTGGGTAGCATCAAAATAACACCGCACGGGCTAGTGTGCGTCGGAAAAGGCCAGCGATGCGTTGATTTCTCACTCGCAAGTGAGACCGTGCGTTGTTTCTCCTCCAGTCGGGTCGGCATGCGTTGTTTCTCCTCTCCCGCAAGAGAGTGATGCGTCGATCTGGACAGGCACCTCGGGTCCGGGCAGGCATTGTGTTGTTTTTCCGCGCCCAGCAATGTTGCATCAAAAATCTGGTTGCACGGTGTCAGGAAACCACGCTATGTGGGGTTGCATTGTTATCAGCATCCGCCAGTGGGTGTTGCGCATTGTTTCTCCAGCCGCGTTGCACTGATCGTCCAGCCGCGATGCAGGTGTAGCGTTGATTTCGGCTGCGAAGCCGGCGGCGCATCGTTTCTCAGCCCTGTCCCGGAAGGTGCGTCAAAAATTTCCCCACACTGCGGTCTGTGTGTGGATTTTCAGTCTTGGTCTGCCAGCTTCACCTTTCAAGGGCCCAGAAACTGGATGGGGCACCACTTAGCAAGGCAGGAGTCTCAGCAGAGAGTCCAGGTGCTGGCAGGGGAAGTCTTTGACGGCCCTGAGACTTCAACAACAGGAGGTAAGCTCAGGTCAAGCCCTTGGAGATTTCTTCACAAGCAGGAATGCACAACAAAGTCCAGTCTTTGTCCCCTTTCACAGGCAGAAGCAGCAACTGCAAGATAGCTCCACAAAGCACAGTCACAGGCAGAGCAGCACTTCTCCTCAGCTCTTCTCCTTGGCAAAGGTTCCTATTGATTCCAGAAGTGATCTAATTTTCAGGGGTTTGGGTGCTCTTCTCATACCAATTTCTGCCTTTGAAGTAGGCCTACTTCAAAGGAAAGTCTGTCTTGTTTGTGAGATCCTGCCTTGCCCAGGCCAGGCCCCAGACACACACCAGGGGGTTAGACTGCATTGTGTGAGGGCAGGAACACCCCTTTCAGATGTAAGTGACCACTCCTCCCCTCCCTCCTAGCCCAGATGATTCATCAGGAAATGCAGACTACACCCCAGCTCCCTTTGTGTCACTGTCTAGTGAGAGGTGCAAACAGCCCAACTGCCAAACTGACCCAGACAGGGAATCCACAAACAGGCAGAGTCACAGAATGGTTTAAGCAAGAAAATGCCTACTTTCTAACAGTGGCATTTTCAAACACACAATCTGAAAACCAATTTTACTAATAGATGTATTTTTAAGTTGTGAGCTCAGAGACCCCAAACTCCACATGTCTATCGGCTTCCAAAGGGAATATACGCTTTAATCATATTTAAAGGCAGCCCCCATGTTAGCCTATGCGAGATATGGGCCTTGAAACGGTGAAAAACGAATTTGGCAGTATTTCACTGTCAGGATATATAAAACACATTAGTATATGTCCGACCTTAAACATACACTGCACCCTGCCCATGGGGCTACCTAGGGCCTACCTTTGTGGTGTCTTACATGTAAGAAAAGGGAAGGTTGAGGCCTGGCAAGTGGGTACACATGTCAAGTCGAATTGGCAGTTTAAAACTGCACACACAGACAGTGCAGTGGCAGGTATGAGCCATGTTTACAGGGCTACTAATGTGGGTGGCACAACCAGTGCAGCAGGCCCACTAGTAGCATTTGATTTACAGGACCTGGGTGCCTCTAGTGCACTGTACTAGGGACTTAACAGTAAAACAAATATGCCAATCATGGAGAACCAATTACGTACACATTTTACACAGGAGCACTTGCACTTTAGCACTGGTTAGCAGTGGTAAAGTGTCCAGAGTAACAAAAACAATAAAATCAGAGTCCAGCACACATCAACAACCTGGGGAACAGAGGCAAAAAGTTAAGGGAGACCACGCCAAGGATACCAAGTCTAACATGTGTCCCCCCCACCTGAAAGTGGGGAGCAACTACCCAACCTCATGGGAGTTCTCATCACTAAGGCGGAAGAATCTGGACAGACCATAAGCATTGGCGTGTTCTGTGCCAGGGCGGTGTTCCACCATAAAGTCCATCCCCTGTAGGGAAATGGACCACCTCAACAGTTTTGGATTAACACCCCTTGTTAGAAATGGGGTCTTTGGTTGGCAGTCAGGTTACCCCCGTCCAAGCAAGGACCCTCACTCTAGTCAGGGAATGTCACACACAATCCAAATTATCCTGTGCCTCCCACTCTGGTAGCTTGGCACTGAGCAGTCAGGCTTAACTTAGAAGGCAATGTGTAAAGTATTTGTGCAATAAATCATACAATAACATAATATAGCACCACAAACATACACCACACTTAATCACTGTATGTCAAGTACAAATACAAGTCCAATCCCAACCGCTGCCCACCAATGTTAGAAATGGGGTCTTTGGTTGGCAGTCAGGTTAATCTCTGTCCAGGCACGGACCCTCACTCTAGTCAGGGTAAAGGAGAATCACCCTCAGTTAACCCCCGCTCACCCCCTTGGTAGCTTAGGATGAGCAGGCAGGCTTAACTTCAGAAGGAATGTGTAAAGTACTGGTACCAACTCTCACAGTAACTCAGTAAAAATACTACAAAATTACACAACACAGGTCTAGAGAGAGGTGCAAACAGCCCAACTGTCAAACTGACCCAGACAGGGAATCCACAGCCAGGCAGAGTGACAGAATGGTTTAAGCACGAAAATGCCTACTTTCTAAAAACTGCATTTTCAAACACACAATATGAAAAACTATTTTACTAGAAGATGTATTTTGTGAGCTCAGAGACCCCAAACTCCACATGTCTATCTGCTCCCAAAGGGAATCTACGCTTTATTCATAGTTAAAGGCAGCCTCCATGTTAACCTGTGAGAGAGATAGGCCTTGCAAAAGAGAAAACCTGAATTTGGCAGTATTTCATTGTCAGGACATATAAAACACATTAGTATTAGTATTAGTATTAGTATGCCCTTGGGGCTACCTAGGGCCTACCTTAGAGGTGTCTTACATGTAAGAAAAGTGAAGTTTTAGGCCTGGCAAGTGGGTACACTTGCCAAGTCGAATTGGCAGTTTAAAAGTGCACACACAGACACTGCAGTGGCAGGTCAGAGCCATGTTTACAGGGCTACTAATGTGGGTGGCACAACCAGTGCTGCAGGCCCACTAGTAGCATTTGATTTACAAGCCCTGGGCACCTCTAGTGCACTGTACTATCGACTTACCAGTAAATCAAATATGCCAATCCTGGAAAGCCAATTACATACACATTTTATATAGGAGAATTTGCACTTAATCATTGAATAGCAGTGGTAAAGGGCAGAGAGTAATAAAAACAGCAAAAACAGAGTCCAGCCCACATCAACAACCTGGGAAACAGAGGTAAAAAGTTAGGGGAGACCACGCCAAGGATGCCACGTCTAACAGTAGTGATCAAAATGGACAGTGGAGGAGCTGTAGGCATCTGTGTTGATATGCGTCAAGCTAACAAGAAAGAGAACAACATCATGGTATCCTTTCCAAAGTGGCTGAAGCCTACATTAACTTCAAAGTCCAATCCCCCGGCCACTATTTCATTGGAACAAATTATTACTGAAAAGACAGTGACATGTTGATATTAAGAGACAATATTGCACATCAGTCCTGGAAACAGCACACTCAACCTCTCACATGTGACAGTGTATATTAGAAGTTTAACAATGTAAAAGATGAACTGTCTGTTACTCAAGAAGGTATTGCCTTACGAGGTTCCAGAATTGTTATACAAGAGAGTCTAATATAACAGGTAATTGAAGTGGCCCATGAAGGACATCGTGGAATTGTTGCCAAAAGTTGAAAAAGAGATGAAGGTCTGTCATTTTTTCAATTGCCTATCTTCCAAAATCACTCAACATAC
This sequence comes from Pleurodeles waltl, assembly GCF_031143425.1. NCBI lineage: Eukaryota > Metazoa > Chordata > Amphibia > Caudata > Salamandridae > Pleurodeles > Pleurodeles waltl. The sequence goes on along the minus strand of NW_027150097.1, from coordinate 10,370,486 downwards.
CTTGAATATGTCGTATTTACCAAAAACATATATGGGAGAGAATTGCTGTTGATTTCTTTGGTCCTCTTGACAATGGACATCACCAGAAGGTGATTATCGATCAATACTCCTGTTTACTATTAGTAGAAGATCTCTCATCAATTACTCAAGAAAAAGTCATCAAGAAGTTAGATGCCATTTTTGCAATATGGGGTGTTCCTTCAATTCTAAACCCTGACAATGGTCCACCTTTCAACAGTCGAGCTTTCTGTTGCTTTCTCAGTCACCTCAATGTCAAGCATCAGAAAAACACACCTCTCTAGCCACAAGCAAATGGTGTTGTCGAATGCTTTGTGAGCACACTTAAACAGACTGTCCAACATGCTAAACTGGAGAAGCTTCATCTGAAGTCAGCTGTACATGCTACTCTTCGAGCGTACCAGTCGAACCCTCATTCAACAATAGGTGAAAGTCCTGCCACCCTGACTTGTGGGAGAGCCATGAGGGCCAGGTTACCACAATGGACAAACTGAAGATCTACAACAGATGGTGAACTTTGTTGAATAGACTTGTGCCGCAAACAAAAAATGAAAATATATGCTGACAAGCGTTGATGTGCTACAAACAATATGTTCAATGAGGGAGACTGAGTATTGGTGCAACAACAGAGAAAACACAAAACATATGCTCCCTTTGATGCTAAACCCTAGCAAAGGACACATGGTGACTGTTAACCATCCTGGAAAGTCCAGTACATGAGATTCTTCGCATGTCAGGCATCTGCCTCATTAGTCGCCAGTTCCTGAAGTCAGAGATGAGACTAGTTTGATTGAGACTGGAACGAGTTCCCCGATTGCATCCAACCCTACATTACCAGTGTCAGTCCCGAATGCTTCTCTTCACATGCTCAGAGGACACGATCTGGGCATTTGGTCAGAGCTCCCGATGACTTCACAGGAGCTGTTTTGAATATATATATATATATATATATATATATATATATATATATATTCAAGAAAACTGGTGCAATATAGTCGCACACCAAGGGCTGCACATCATCCAAAATGAGCTCGTAAAATAGTAGAGTCAAAAACCACTTATGAATAATTTCATCGGCTGCTATTTATTGAAAAAAGTTTAAATGCAGGTAAATTCGACCCGCATAAAATGGTATAAAAAGCACAGAAAGGAAATCAATAATGTGCCCACCATGAACAAACACACGCTGTCCCAACCAGATGTCAACGCGTTTCGGCAGAAGCCTTCAACAGGACATATATATATATAAAGAAATAGCATACTTTATTTAACAAGGGGGGAGATGTAATGGCTTGTGAGTTAGTGATGAAGGGATCCTTTTGGTTCCTGATGGCCTCCATAGCACTGTGACGCAAGTATTTGGGTGTGTTGAATAGATTTCATGTCTTAAATGTTGAGTTCACAGTTACATGCAGAGGAACAAAGACGTGTAGGACAAAGCTCCATGTGTGGCATATTCATTTACGAGTACCTGGGCTGGAGAGGACACTACATTCAGTACATGTGTTCTCACATGTCTTTTGATTGTACAGCACCTTATTTTTCATGGCTTCTACAACTATATTTGAAGTATCTGCTACAAGTATTGAAGGGAGAGCTGTACAAGGATGTGTTAACACAAGCTGATGTAAAGGCTTGCTTTAAATGTTGAAATACCTTTTCTGCTCCTGCAGACCAAAATAAAAGATGTTTTTTCTAATCAGTATTCGGTGCAATGATATGAGACGTGGTCAAGAAATCATCTGTAGAAGTTGTCGAATCCCAAAAAGAAGTTTTTAGGTTTGGCCAATCTGCACTTTTCCATTGTCATTTTCATGCCAAATGGTCTCTGAATTACCCCCAAAGAAATCTACACCTCTGTCACATGCAAATCACACGCTTTCTGTAAGGGAAACAAAACCGTTGACAAGTGTCAATGCAACTACTTGCATCAGAAGAATAAATTAAAATATCATCAATTTACACAATGTCAAAATGGTCAAGCAAGTCAAGTAAAACAATAAAAAAAAAAACTTGAAAACATCCAAGTCATTACATCGTGCAAACTGCATTACTCAGTAGTCAAACAAAAATAACACATTTAGGGCCAGATGTAGCAAGCAGTTTTGCCCATTCTGTGTCTATGGGAAAATGTGTTCATACATATGGCCCTTAAACTCTGTCATCCACTTGTCCCCCTATCCATCCTGATCACTGACTATGCTCCACTTCTATCACATTTACTACAAACTGTAGCGTTCTCAACCTGATATCACATACAAGAAATCAAAAGCAGGAGTTTAATGCACGGTCTTCTATGAATTCACACAAATCTGGCATCAGAATCCCAGGGATTCTAGGAATGTTCTGATTGGAATGTGTTACCTGTAGACTGGCAGTTGGAGCTGCTTTCCCCTGCCTGGTTGGTCGTTTCTTCTCATCTTCCCCGTGAAGAAATTGAATTTCAAATCTACGCACCTGTTTGTCTGGATCTTCTTCGCAGTGGCAGAGAGCGGGAGCATGTGTCACGACTGACCGGTTCGGGGGCTAAGTGTTGCGTAGCAGGTCAGTTTTTGAAAGGTTTTGGTTTCCACTGTTGGGATGTGGTTTCACCTGTTGGGACGTGGATCCGCATGTGGATGCGGCTGGAAGCTGACAGTGGACACTGCTGCGGCTGTTCTGTGCTGTTGGGGGGGAGGTGTTCTGCAATTTTGGAGTCTTGCACTAAGCGCCTGTGCATGAGCCAGCATGTCACTTGATGCATGCGTGATGTGGAGATGTCGCAAATTTCCTCTGCAACGCTTCTTCAGTGCATCACATAGCAACAATGCTACACAGCTCATCAGGCAAGTTTGGTGCGCGGCATGGTCTCTCCAGTGACTAAGAAGCCCAACACCAACAACAATGTGGAACAGTTGTTCAGGCAAGTGTGTGCACAGTAGATCACGGTGATCTGCACACCATTCACATTTACGAAGTAATAGTCTAGTTGTTTTGTAAGAGCTGATTGGTGGATCACGGTGATCTGAACACCATTATTGGCACTTTTAACTATCCTCATTTATTACTTAAGTAAATGTGAATCACAGTGATTAACTCACCTTTTGACAGGAGCTAGTGCAAATATACAGTGCCACAAATACAATTTGCTATGAGTCGCACACCATGCATCCTAACATTCGCATCCTGCAGAATACAGTGATTCACACACCATACAAACAAATACATTTCTTTATGTACTTTGGACTTTTGGACAACATGCATCAAAATATTGTTCCCTCTGCTGCATTGCTGTCAACTCCAGGTTCTCCCCAAATTGAATAGAACAATGGAAGGAGGGTTTTGAGGCCTATTTGGAGGCCGTTGAAGGGGAGATTTTTACACAAAAACAAAAGTATGCCATTTTGAACCAGTCTTCGGGCCCTAAAGGTAAGAAAGTGTTACAACATCTTCCTAGGATCAATGTGATAATAAATAATAAAAAGATCCAGGAAAAATTATTGACCACAGATGCACTAACCCTGGGAAGAACCTTTAAGATCGCTAGTAGCGTAGGAGCAACTATAATTTCTATGGAACAAATGTCGCTGAGTTCTCATGTACAAACTGTGCAAGTAAGGGACTTTGCGAAATTTAAGAAAAAGAAATTAAAGCAAAAAAAGTTATGGGATGTTAAAGGTGCCGAAATAAGAATCATATGGGTAATTCTCCAGTTTGTCCTGCTATTGATAAAAAGTGCAGGAAGTGTAAGAAAAAAGGGCATTTCACTGAGGTGTGCAAATCTAGCAGAGACAAAAGTGTTTCTAAACAAATTAACACGGTTGAAAATGCTGGTATCAAGGAAAAAAGCTCTAAATCAGATGATGAGAATGTTGTATTTTGCATACAACATGCAGGGGAGGAAACTGTAGTAGGGAACCATGACGTTATGCAGATAGGGTTGGGGAATGTAAAAAGACCGTTTTGCTAAGTAAGTGTAGATAATATTCCTGTCAACAAGATGGCTGATTTGGGATCCTTTTTCACGTTGATTGGCATAAAGGAGTGGAAGAAATTCAGAAACATTACTTTAAAGAAATCAATTATTCAACAGGCGGCATATTGAGGGAAGTCTCTGGAGGTTGTAGGTGAATTTGACACGGTGTTGGGCTTTAAGGGAAAAAAGGTATGTGGCTAAGGATGGGTCATGTCTATTAGGATGGCTAGAGCAAAGGAAACTGGGTATAATCCTTGATCCAAATAGTCTGGAGCAGGTATTGCTGAAGGAAGAGTGTGTAGCAGCTGTGAGTGAGTGCACATGGTTGAAAGTTTTTCCAAAGTTTTCCAAGAATAATTAGAAAAACACAAGGGTTTTTCCCATCAGATTGTATTAATGGATGTTCCAGTGGTGCAAAAGGTAAGATGTGTGCTTCTAAGCGGGAGGGAGGAACTCAGAAAAGAGTTAGAGAATTTGTGTGATCAGTGTATCATCGAGGTCACTGAACATTTTGAGTGGTTATCTCTAATTGTACTAGCAAGAAAGGCTAATGGGTCGTTCAGAATGTGCATCGACTTAAGGGACCTGAATGAAAGAATTTGGGTAGACAATCACCCTCTACCAAATATTTCAGAGATGCTTGCCTCCTTAACGGGTGCCAAAGTATTCACAATGATAGACATGACAGCTGCCTACCACCAGATTTGTTTGAAGTATTAATCAAGACACCCTTTTTTTGTAAACAGATTTGACTGATTATACAATGAAAAAACAAGCATTGCCAGACATATTGTATATATTGTATTACATCTTCACATAGTCTTAGATAGATATTATCATAACAATGCAAGTCTTATTAAACAGCTACTCCTCCCCCTTCCCCCACCAAGTGTACTGTGTTCTCATAGTATGGTGCTTGACATCATTGTATATATTTTGAGATTCACCACAAACATATCAATGTAGGGCTACTCGACCATCTTCCTCCCATTGTCTTCTACCTTGATGAAGGGGCCCTACAATATTAACGATTTGTTAAGGAGTATTAGGTAGAGAATCAACTAGGGGGTATCTGGATGTTTAAGCTCTTGTACCAATATTTTCTATGCCCTGGCCACTTCAAGGCATCCTTGGCCATCTCAGGCCTTGCGGAGTAGCATGGCTCCCTTATAGTCAGCCCATCTTTCTAATTTCCGTCTCGATAGTGTTAGTCTAGAACCTCTCATCAATTCCCAATTCCTAGTGATTTCTCTCTTGGCCAGTATGAAAGCTAAGTCCTGAAACCTACTTGTAACTTTCGTTTTTACTGTGTAAGGGAAGTTGCTAAGTAGGCAATGGCCTGGTTCACAGTGGACTTATCTGTCTATAATTTCTGTAATTGTCATGGTGATGTCTTTCCATTAGGTACACAGGTTAGGGCAGGACAAGCTCATATATAAAAACTTGGCTCCCAAGTCCCCACATCTTGGGCATTTTGCTTCTGCTGTATAAAAAATTCTATTGATCCGTCCAAGTGTAAATTATGCCCTATGGAATATGTAAAAATGGATTAGCTTAAATATGGTGTCCCTGGACCCCCTAGGCACTCTCTCTAATATGCTTTCCCAGTCCTTCTCATCTATGGGGTTTCCTATATCCTCTTCCCATTGTGTAAAACGTTAGGTGCTCAATGGTACCATTGTGGTGGGTTCATTTTACACTCTGCTCTGGCACACATATTTTAGCTAAGCTTAGGCCTGTGCCCTTTTACCTACATATATGCTCTGACTTCATTTATTCAGTTTTATTCACATTTAGTTAGTCTGCTTTCAGCGGGGATGTTTTTATTTTCTAATCGGTTGTAACTCTATGATTCTGTGAAAGCATTGTTATTATTATTCTGTGTACGACATTTTACCATGTACCTCTGTTCTGACAAGAACAGTACACAATAATCCAACTAGCAATTGTCACCACAAGAGTATGTAAACAGTCTGGCACATACCCCCGTCAGGCCTTTTAACGGAACAGAAATATGTTTCTTATAAAAACATTATACAGGCCAAGGGACCACAGGGAGGTCATTCCAACTAATATTCCGCCCACACTGAAGGGCATTTCATTGCTGACCTCAGCCCTATCTCTACAGCGAACCCAGGGGACAATGGGAAGACCACTATCTTTCAGGTAATGGAGTGGGTGCTCCTCTCATGGACTAAGGACAGTTTGGGATATCAATGCTATGTTCTCGCTTAGGAGTTAGGGGTTAGGTAGAATTCATCTATGTATGCTATTCCAATATTTTGGGTCTGTTTATTTTCTTCTCACTGCTCACCACCATTCAAATCCAGTTAAGTAGCACTGCCCTAATAATTGCACAGGCCTCGAAAAATCATAAAAATGTTACTAAACCTGCAGGTCGAGTAACTCAGATAATCTACTCAACCAAACTGTAATGTACTTGACCCATAAACGGGTCTCAAATTGTGTGATCCTAGGCAAATAGTTTACAGTCGCCTTTTTCTTCATTCTCACATATGACTGCATCTTCAAATATGTGAGCTCAGCATTTCTGCAGTACAAAAAATATTTTGTTTGATTAGGTAGACTAAAGTTTGCTGCATGCATGAATCTAGCCCACATACCCATGACGTCTAGCCCACATAACCCAGGACTTCTTTTAATTTACTAACAACATTGCTATGAGGGCAGGAGTGTTCCTCAGTTTTTTTTAAACACTCAATTTTAATAAATATATTACTAAACCATAATGTGGTAACATATTGTCATCTACACACATAACCTTTCCAAGAAATGTCCAAAAACCTCTCTACTAACTTGCAGGTTTGCTTTTAAAACTATATAGTGTATCAACAATCTGTAAAAATTGGGTTTCAACAAACATATCCTTTGCACATCAACAAGTAAAGTATTCTGATTTGTTTCATCCTTTAAAAAAAAAAAAAATTCATCACACAGAAATATATAAAAAGGCTTTCATAACTACTGAAATATATTTTGAAATGTTTGCACAATTGACCTAGTCACTTAAATGTTGTGTGTTAGAAAAACCTGACACCCTATATCCTTTTATTTTACATTCTGAGCAGCAGATCACACAGTTCACCTTACAAAGTCCTGGAACTCTGCAGTCAGAAGGAAAATTAATTGTAAGTAAAACTGACCTTTGACTTCTGTCTGTGAACACAGAGAAAATGTGACATAAGAACAAGATTTAAAAGCATCTTTTACTGCCCCTCCACTTTTCAACTTAGAAAACCTGTTCAGTGTCAATTACAAGAAATAGCTCGACCTGAACAGATAAGACTCACCAATGCGAGTGGTCGAGTAGATTTTTCGAGCCCTGTTGCTGCCCATTTATTTTATCGTAGATTACAGTACTTTCAGTAAATGTATTGAAAACCATACAGCAACTTTTTCTTTGGCCTATGCGTGTGTATAAGACCTTTTGCTAACGAGGGGAAGGGAGGAGACTTGTCAACCACAACTTCCCATGAGAAGCCACGGAGAGCCATGTTTCAGGCTGCCACAAATCACCTTTTGTTTCAGGTTTGAGTGAGGTGCTGCTAGGTAGCCGAAAGGGTTGGACTGACAGTTATCAAGATGGTGTGGGATAGACTCAGTCACCCACAAATGGTGCTCCCCAATCCAGCAGTCTCATTCTAACAACGGGAGTCCTACGACACTATTAGATCTTCTTATTGCTCTATATAACCACCTTATAGGTCCCTGAGGATGTGGCTACGTATTACAGCTCTTATGTTGTGGGGTTCTATCATCCCTGATTTTCAATGTTTGCGTATCGCTGCTGTGATTGCCCTGTGTAATAGGATGTGCCTGGGGTGCAAGTCATATTCTGTCCGGAACTCTTTGAACAGGAAAAGTGTTTCATCTTTGTAAAGAATCCCTAGAGTTGTTACTCCTGCTTCCTCCCAACCCTCTAGTTTTCTCCAGTCACCTCTGTGTGGGAGGACCTCTAACATGTCCACTAGAACGTCAGGGAAATATGGGACTATTGTTTGTGTTCTTTGTAGGCATCTGAATCAGCATTGCCTTATTACTGCAAATTCTGTAATTTCATTATCTTCTGGCATTGTCGTAAAAGTATTTTTACCAGTGGGTCATTGTCAGATATGCCTAGTCTCCTCTCCCTTTCAGGTGTCAATCGTCCCGCTAACCACTGTGCCAGCCATTGCAGTTGTGCAGCCATATAGTAGATTTCAAAATCTGGGACTGCTAATCCTGCCCTCCACTGATGCCCACTGTAATATGGACAGCGCCACCCATCTACAGCTGAGCCAAATAGGAATGTCAGTCATGGATCTGAGTTCTCTAAAAATCGTTCGTGGGATCGTCACTGGAGGAACTGCAAGATAATAAAGCATACAGGGTAAAGTTATCATTTTTATTAATGCCACTCCCCCTACCACCGAGAGGGGGGCGTGTGCTCCAAAAATCCATGATCTGTTGTAAAGACCGAACTGCCTGTTTGATATTTCCTTCATTTAAATTGTTAGAATTATAAAATACTTGTATGCCTAAGTACTGAATACAACTAGGTTCCTGTCTCAAGCACCCTAGGTTCTGCGGCGGTGCTGTGTTGGCCTCCGCTGGGAAAAGACTCTCAGTCCTGAGATCTTTCCAAATTGGTCTAGTAGTCTGGCTCCCACTAGATCTCCGTCTCAATCTCTTAGGAAAACGAGGATGCATCAGCATATAACGCAATATGATGTGCTCTCCCTTCTATCACTATTCATTGGTACTCGTACCACCTCCTGGCGTGGCGTGCCAGGGGCTGCATCGCTATTGCAAATAGTAGGGTGATTAATTGGAAACTCTCCATGACCTCATATAGAAACGCCCATTCCAGGCTGTCAAATGCTTTTTCTATGTTGACTGTGAAAATGGCAGAATTCAATTGTGTGTTGGTGTCTATTTTGAGTGTCACCAAGAGTCAGCAGATGTTAAGTGATGTATTTTGTCAGGGAACAAATCCCACCTGATCCTGATGGATGAGTTTTGGCAAGTGTGGGAGTAGTCTGGAAGCTGAGATTCTACTAAGTATTTTATAGTAAACATTCAATATAGACAGAGGGCAATATGATTGCTTGGATTGTGCTAGTTTTCCTGGTTTTTAAAGTGGCAATATTAGCGCCTCTTGGTTGGAGTCTGGAAGACTTCCAGATTCTTTAGCCTCCTTGTGGCAGTCCACCAATTTGGGAGTTAGTGTCTCTTTATAGGTAGTGCTGAATTCCACTAGGAACCTATCTGTTCTCAGTGTCTTTTCCCTAGCGAAATGTTTGATTGCTGCTCTCACCTCCGATAGCGTGATTTCCCCTCCCCTTGTTTGGCCTCTTCAGGTGTCACTGTGGATGATTCCAGAGGCTATAGTTATCCTTGAATTTCTCCCCCGACAACTAGAGCCACGCTCTCATAGAGGGTTGAGTAGTGAGTGTAGCATTCCTGATCAATATTGTATTGTCTACCCGCTTAGTTCCATGATCTGTCTGAAGTTAAACTATGAATGTGGCTCGTTGGTTCATCTAAATCCCATCCCCTTACCATACCATGGTCCAATCATATTAGTTTGTCTGCTTCCCAGGCACCACCAATGGCATTTCTGCTTCTGAGACCTCAGCAGAGGTAGACCCCTCCCTGAGAGGTCAGATATTTGTTCCTCTTCTTTGCCACCCATCAAAGAAGGGGGGCTAAGACATGGGAGAGAAACCACTAGTTCACCACCTTGGGCCCTCCTCAGGCTGCATGCCACTGTCCCAGGCCCGCTTTCAAGCGATTGGTCCTCCGCCTGCCAGGCCCTTATCCTCTGTCTGTTCTCTCTTTTCCCTGATTGCCCAAGGGCTAGGCCTTTTTCTGTCTCAGCAGTGGCGCTTCAGGGGTCGTTGGCTACAAATCAATTTGTCCACTCAGTACTCACATGCAATGGATTCCGTTATTGTCCTTATCTGCCACTTCTGCATTGTCCAGGTCCTTCAGGGAGATCCAACGGGGTCCTCATTTGAGCCGGGGCCTTGTGGAATGCAGTGATTGTAACTCGCTCATTTAGGTGATTATCAGACTCCCATAAATGTCCGCCCCTTTCACCACCTTGTGGTCGCCCCGCCACCCCATTCTCTACCCCTCCTGGGTGTGGATTCTGTTGTCATCCCCCATTTGTAGCCATCGCTGTTTGCTGGTGTTCCGCCGGGCCCGACATCTGTATCCCAAGTAGTCAAGAAAGTTTCTAAAGGAAATCCATTTGTCAGATTGCTGTGGGGAGGCGAGCCCATGATGATCCTATCTTCTTGCAACTGGATGTACTACAGACTACTCCAGGTCATTCCTAGGTTTAATCTCAGCTAGTCTTCTCCGCAGTGCTGGCAACTCCAAAAGTCATCGTCTTTTTCTTGCCCTTGTTCGTCACCGCTATGCAGCCCGGGCTTTTGGGGGAGACCCAACCTGGAACACCACCCATGCCGGGGCCTTCAGGATTATAAGCAATGGAGCTCAGCCAGGCCACAGAGCTACCAGACTGTCATCTTGGGCATGTCCCTCATGAATCAAGACACTTAACGTCATTTATCATGCCGGAGGGTGTGTTTAGGTTGAAACAAATGCCATTTGGTTTGGCTTCTGCCACTTCTGTTTTCAAGAGATTCATGGAGGAGTTGTGTAAAGGCATACCTAACGTCCAGCATTTTCAGGACGATGTTTTAATTTTTGGTCAAGACATCCTCTCACAACAAAAGTCTTTGGCAATGGTTTTGTCTGTTGTGAAAGAAAAAGGTATGATGTTGAGGGCTGTTGAATGAGTGGGCTATTTGGGCTATAAAATTGCAGAAAAGGGGTGGAACCAAAAGAAAGTTTAGTGAGGGCAATATCCGAATTTCTTGCACCCACCAACAAGGATCAGCTTCATTCATTTTTTGGTATGCTAGAATTCTATTCCCATTTTATCCTCAAATGTGCTGAGAGAACAACGCAATCTGACAAATTTGCTGAAGAAGAATAAGTTTATGTGGAGTGAGGAGGCAGACAGGGAATTTTAAGTCATCAAGAACAAAGTTGTTAATGTGATTCCTTTAAAACCGCTTGGCACATGTGATCCCTTGATTGTAATCACTGATGCCAGTCAATATGGGCTAGGGACTGTGTTGTTGTAAACATGTGAAGTAAACGATGAAGTGGTGGCCTTTGCTTCTCGTGCCTCTAGGGGGGCATAAAATACATGCTCTGTCATTGAATGTGAGGCCCTGGCCTGTTGTTGGGGAGTCAACCATTTCGGGAACTATGTATAGGGTGTAGAATTCACTATCATGATAGACCAAAAACCCTTAGTCGACCTGTTTACCACCAGTGATGCTTGTAATTGTACGCCACGTATTGCTAAGTGGCAGTTCAGACTTTCAGAATTTCAATACCGTATGGAGTACATACCAGGTTTGAGAAACAATTGTTTTCTGCTGTAAAAAAATTCCTCTTTTGTGTGATTACATATACTAAACGTTTTCTCCATGTATAATAAACCTAGCCCACATATAAGGTACAAATGATCCATGCATGACTTGCCCCTTAGTTTACTAATAGCTTTGCCATGAGGGCAGGAGTATTTCTCAGTTTATATTTAAGCACTCACTTTTAATAAGTATATTACTAAAGCATGATGTGGTAGCGCACTGTCATTGACAGTAAATTTCCAAGAAATTTCCAAAAACCCTTCCACTAACTTGCAGCTTTACTGATAAAACAATATAGTGTATTAACAATAATCTGTGAAAATTAGGTTTCAGAAAAAATATTTATTGTTTGCACATCACCAAGTAAAATGTTCTGACTTTTTTTTCATCCTGTTAAAATATTTTTTCCATCACACAAGTACAAAAAAATGGTCTTTTGTAGCTACTGAAATATATTTTGAAATGTTTGCTAAGTTGACTTAGTCATATAAATGTTGTGTGTTAGGAAAGACCCGATACCCATAACCTTTCATTTCACACAGGTCAGACAATTCACCTTACAAAATCCTGGAACTCTGCAGTCACAAGGAAAAGTATCTGCATTGCAAGAAGACAAACTGACTTTTGACCTCTGTCTCTGAAAACAGAGCAAATGTGACAAGAATAAGATTTAAAGGCATCTTAATTGCTAATTCAGTTTTTGCCTGAACAATACACCTGTTCTTGTCCACTTGTGAGAAAGGGCGAGTAATTTCAAAGAAATAGCTCGACCTCATAAAAAATGACTTGCCATAGCGAGTGGTCGAGTAGATATTTCGAGCCCTGATGTGCCTTTGGAGTAAAGCTCTTCTCACATCCAGTGCATTGATGAGGCTTCTAGTCTGTGTGCAGTCTTTGGTGCTGTAGAAGAGATACCTTCCGAGTAAAGCTCTTTTTACACTCGGCACAGTGATAAGGCCTCTCTCCTGTGTTTGTCCCTTGATGTTGTCCAAGACTGTCCTTACCGGTAAATCCCTTCTCACACACAGTGTAGTGATGAGGCCTCTCTCTTGTGTGTACGTTTTGATGCCATACAAGGGATCCCTTATGAGTAAAGCACTTGGAACACACAGTGCAGAGATAGGGTCTCTCTCCTGTGTGTATTCTTTGGTGCTGTAGAAGATTTGACTTTCGATTGAAGCTCTTCTTACACGCAGTGCAGAGATAAGGTGTCTCTCGTGTGTGCACACTTTGATGTCGTACAAGGGTTCCCTTATGAGAAAAGCGCTTGGAACACACAATGCAGTAATAAGGCCTCTCTGCTGTATGTACCCTTTGATGACATACAAGGGTTCCCTTCTGAGTAAAGCGCTTGGAACACACAGTGCAGTGATAAGGTCTCTCTCCTGTGTGTATTCTTTGGTGCTGTAGAAGATGTGCCTTTCGAATGAAGCTCTTCTCACACACAGTGCAGCCATAAGGCTTTTCTCCTGTGTGTATGCGTTGATGCTGTACAAAGCGTTGCTCAAGTTTAAAGCTCTTCTCACACACTGTGCAGTTATAAGGCCTCTCTCCTGTGTGCACACGTTGATGCTGATGAAATAAATTATTTTGAGTGAAGATCTTGGCACATACAATGCAGTGATAAAGCCTCTCTCTGTGTGTTCTTTGATGCTGTAAAAAAGTTGCCTTTTGAGTAAAACGCATTTTACACATGGTGGAGGGATATAGCTTGAGGCTTTTATGTACTTTTTTGTGCCTCATGAGAAGTGTCTTATTGATAAATCCTTTTCCACACACACCACAAGCAAAGTGTCTCTCCCTCATGTGCATTCTGTGGCGTTTTCTTATGTAAATATTTTGAGTAAAATTAATCTTGCCTCTGGAAGCTTTATGGCTCTCTTTCCCAGCCATACTTTCTATATGTGATTGTTGTGCTGTAGAAAGAAAAGAACACTGAAAATGACACATAGAAAATATTTCTCGAGAAAGCTACATTGTTACAATATGGAAAGGTAGCCAGTTAGAATTCAGGAAAAAATTTATGTTCTAACAAGAAGAGTCACACTTCACTTTGAGACACAAATGATGACTAGTCCTCCCACACCAATTGCAGTGACCTTGCCCTGCAGTGGAAGCATGGTGGGAATCAAGTGATTCAAAAGAGCCACTCACTGCAGAGAGTGAAGCACAGCAGCTCAAGGCAGTGTTCTTATTGAGTACCTTCACCCCAAATCCCAATGACATAACAAAGATCATCAGTAAGAAGTGGAACATTCTAAACACACGCCAAATAACTTTAACCAAACCCTTGTTCGCATTTAAAAGATCCACGAACCTGAGGAACCAAATGGTGCACACACAACCAATGAGGTCTACCCCGACTCAGTCATGTACACTATTATTGGGCTTTCCCAAGATAAGCGGACATTACTCCTGCGGCAATTGTAACATTTGCCACCTGACAAGTGACCAAGGAGACTAACTTAGGCTTACCATGTAAGTGGCAAACATGGAGCTATAGGAACATGAGGCATGACCTTAACATCGGTAAAGATTAGGATTAATGAACATCACAGCACAATTAGATACAAATGATCAGTAACAAAATTTACCAATCACTACATTTCTAAACAGCATACTCCAAATGACATGAAGTGGACTGTTTTAGAGAAATTTCAGGATTGACTGCTGCAAGAAGGTTGGTTTTTCAAGCTTCACACCAACATCAGCTGCCTTACTGATGATATACCTTTGATGCCACTCATGAAGAATTGATCCTCCAAACAAACATTTACCTTGCAGGCTGTTCAGTGGTTCATATAAACTATTTTTGCATCTTAAGTTCACCCAGATGCACTTTCTTCCTTTAATAGTTGTTATGTGGTAGGGTAAAACAAGTTATTCTCTTGGCCTTATGTAAACACCTTTTAATTAGCTCCCTATGTTATAACAAATAATAATAATAATATCAGGTAGCTTATAATACACCTGACACTCTTGTTTAAGATAACTGACCATATTGAGAGAGTGTCCATTCTTCAGTGGCATCCATAGTGACACCCAATATGGCAACATTCTCTTTATTTGTGATTACACTTCAAACACTGCATGTTGAGCCTTTTTGATTATATATTCTAATGTTCAAATTTTAAATGACACCCAGAATGACTTTAAACAATCCATTTATTTTTTCACTTTATATACAGTGTGTCAAGCTATTTTATTTCTATGATTTGAAAAACACCTCTACCACATCTAAAATGGCGCCTGACCACACCACAACATAATGTTAACATTCTAGTTCTTCAGTGGGGACCACAACATGTGACTTTTTGCGCACATACATCAAGAAGGAACCTGCATTATGTAATGGGGTTTTGCAGCACGCTCATCTAGCTTGAAGGAGAGCAGGCTCCCTTCCATCGGCAGAAAAGACCAGCACTTGAAGGGTACTCTGTCAGAGTGCAACTGAGTAGGTAGCTTCCTCAACCTCAACAAGCCTCTCCTTAATGCAAGTAAGTGCCCACTATTTACTTGAATTTTAGGTATCTGTTTCCTAAAAATGAGAACATCAGACTCATGACCTTCTTCTAAATAGACTATTTCCTTGCTAGTTTGCGAGCTTGAGAAGTGGCTTCAATGAACTCTAAGAGCGTCATCAACTATTAGCAATGGTTGAAAATACTCACTTTGTTCTTAACCATAATAACAGTTATCACATTTTGAAGTAAACATGCAATTTGCATGTTGTGGCACATATTCACACATTTTGTAGAACAATTTTGTTCTCTATGTCTGTATATCTACACAAATATATATGTGTATTTATGTATATCTATCTATACAGGGAGTGCAGAATTATTAGGCAAGTTGTATTTTTGAGGATTAATGTTATTATTGAACAACAACCATGTTCTCAATGAACCCAAAAAACTCATTAATATCAAAGCTGAATATTTTTGGAAGTAGTTTTTAGTTTGTTTTTAGTTTTAGCTATGTTAGGGGGATATCTGTGTGTGCAGGTGACTATTACTGTGCATAATTATTAGGCAACTTAACAAAAAAAATATATATACCCATTTCAATTATTTATTATTACCAGTGAAACCAATATAACATCTCAACATTCACAAATATACATTTCTGACATTCAAAAACAAAACAAAAACAAATCAGTGACCAATATAGCCACCTTTCTTTGCAAGGACACTCAAAAGCCTGCCATCCATGGATTCTGACAGTGTTTTGATCTGTTCACCATCAACATTGCGTGCAGCAGCAACCACAGCCTCCCAGACACTGTTCAGAGAGGTGTACTGTTTTCCCTCCTTGTAAATCTCACATTTGATGATGGACCACAGGTTCTCAATGGGGTTCAGATCAGGTGAACAAGGAGGCCATGTTATTAGATTTCCTTCTTTTATATCCTTTCTTGCCAGCCACGCTGTGGAGTACTTGGACGCGTGTGATGGAGCATTGTCCTGCATGAAAATCATGTTTTTCTTGAAGGATGCAGACTTCTTCCTGTACCACTGCTTGAAGAAGGTGTCTTCCAGGAACTGGCAGTAGGACTGGGAGTTGAGCTTGACTCCATCCTCAACCCGAAAAGGCCCCACAAGCTCATCTTTGATGATACCAGCCCAAACCAGTACTCCACCTCCACCTTGCTGGCGTCTGAGTCGGACTGGAGCTCTCTGCCCTTTACCAATCCAGCCACGGGCCCATCCATCTGGCCCATCAAGACTCATTCTCATTTCATCAGTCCATAAAACCTTAGAAAAATCAGTCTTGAGATATTTCTCGGCCCAGTCTTGACGTTTCAGCTTGTGTGTCTTGTTCAGTGGTGGTCGTCTTTCAGCCTTTCTTACCTTGGCCATGTCTCTGAGTATTGCACACCTTGTGCTTTTGGGCACTCCAGTGATGTTGCAGCTCTGAAATATGGCCAAACTGGTGGCAAGTGGCATCGTGGCAGCTGCACGCTTGACTTTTCTCAGTTCATGGGCAGTTATTTTGCGCCTTGGTTTTTCCACACACTTCTTGCGACCCTGTTGACTATTTTGAATGAAACGCTTGATTGTTCGATGATCACGCTTCAGAAGCTTTGCAATTTTAAGAGTGCTGCATCCCTCTGCAAGATATCTCACTATTTTTGACTTTTCTGAGCCTGTCAAGTCCTTCTTTTGACCCATTTTGCCAAAGGAAAGGAAGTTGCCTAATAATTATGCACACCTGATATAGGGTGTTGATGTCATTAGACCACACCCCTTCTCATTACAGAGATGCACATCACCTAATATGCTTAATTGGTAGTAGGCTTTCGAGCCTATACAGCTTGGAGTAAGACAACATGCATAAAGAGGATGATGTGGTCAAAATACTCATTTGCCTAATAATTCTGCACTCCCTGTATATGTGTATGAACAATATATATATATATATATATATATATATACACACACACACACACACACACACACACATATATACATCACAAAAAAAACAAAGGTTATAGGGACGTTATAGTTAGGCTCACATTTTAAATGTGCCAAACCATAGAAATTCATTAGTTACAGCACAGTTTTTTTGGCAAAAATCTTACAGCAAATATTACATTGATATTATCGGTGATGTTTTCAAAGATGTAATGAGTGCCGTACTTTGTGAGGTAATTAGCAGTGCATGTTGCGGCGCGAGTTATAGTTACCTTATGGCACGAGTTACAGTTACTTGCAATAACTAACTATAACTGGTGAATTCCTCTGGCTCTGCTGAGAAGTGCTCTCCAAGGGCTTGGATTGAGCTTGCCTGCTGTTCCTGAAGTCCCGGGGATAAAAAGACTTCATCTCTGCAAAAGTCACTGCACGCCAAACCGGAACGACACAGCCTGGCTCTCCGAGTGGAGATCGGTGCAGCGCCAGCGTTGCGACTGGATATTAGACGCACAGCCCACTGGATCGATGCATTGCCAACCCGGAATGACGTAGCTCGACTTCCTGTGAGAAGAATCGACGCATCGCCTGCCATGCAACAGAAATTTCCCCGGATCGACGCAGCTCCTGTGACTTCGTCCGGCACACCCAGGATTTCTCTGCATCATCCCTGGGGCATCAAAATACCCCGCAGCTCAAACAGGAGCCAAGCCTGACCGCCGGAAATCGACGCCAAGCCCTTGCTGCGTGGAAAAACATTGATGCATCCTCTGTGTGTGCTCGGAGAAACAGATGCACACCTCCCCGTTTTCCACGCACCTCCTCCTCTGAGATCCTGTGGGGATAATTTAGACGCAAACCAGGTACTTTGTGCTTGCAAGAGACACTTATTGCTTTTAAAGAACTAGAGACACTATTTATCAATATAAAAGTGATATTTCAACTTGTATTTACCAAATCTTGATCGTTTTTTGCCTTAATCTACTCAGATAAATATTCTATATTTTTCTAAACCTGTGTTGTGTATTTTTGTGGTGTTATACTGTGTTATTGCATGATTTGTTGCACAAATACTTTACACATTGCTTTCTAAGTTAAGCCTGACTGCTCAGTGCCAAGCTACCAGAGGGTAGGGACAGGATAATTTGCATTGTGTGTCACTTACCCTGACTAGAGCGAGGGTCCTTGCTTGGACATGGGGTAACCTGACAAAGGGAGCTGAGGTGTGCATATCCTGATGGCTCATCACCAGGCTGATGGGTCTTCCCGAGCTCAAGTGGTGGGAGGAGCTGACACTTGCATCTGAATTGGGCTGTGTCTGTCCTCACACAGAGGAGTCTCCAACCCCTTGGAGTGTGTCTGGGGCCAGGGCAGGGAAAGGCAGGGTCTTTTGCACTACAAAGACTTCAATTTGAAGCTTCCCTACTTCAAAGACAGAAATGTGTATAAGTACTGGACCTCAAATCTGGACTTTGCGCATTCTGCCAGGAATAATAGCTGGATGCTTTAGGAGGGACTGCCACTCTGCCCGTTGTCTCGTCATGCTGGCATGCTGCTTCTGTCCTATGAGTGAAAGGACTGGACTTTGCTTTCTACATCCTGCTTTCCAAAGTTCTCCAAGCGCTTGAACTGAGCTGGCCTCCTGTTAAGAAGTCTCAGTGCCATCAAAGACTTCACATGCCAGCACCTGGGCTCTGCTGCTGAGAGTCCTGACTTGTCAAGTGGTGCCAAATCCAGTTCTTGGGACCTTAGAAGTGAGCTCTGGTGCAACCAAGAAAAAACTAAACACATCCACTCCAGAGTGACTTCGGAACTGGTGCCACTGTTTGACTTATGTCCCCCATAGCAGAAAGGAATCAACGCTGCACTGTCTCCAGCAATGCCTCACCTCCCTGACTCCATGCAACGTCTTTATTTCCTCATCGTTTTCCAAGGTACTGTACCCGGAGTCTGTGCAATGCCGTGACCGCCCCGCACTCCCTTGCAAGTGGCGTCTGACTGTTGGAAGCGACTTTGTCAAGACACCGTGATAGCACTGTTTGGAGCTATTGTGTTTCTAAGCGCAATACTAAGATTTTGGCCCTAACTGAACACAGCAGTGTTCAACGCTGTGTTCATGCTGGCGGTCATTTAACCGATCGCCAGCCCCCCTGGGACCCTGCCGGCCGCATAAAGAATATTCTGCTGGGCTGGGGGGGAGGAGGGGCGTAAACATTGTTTCCGCCCGCCGGCCCAGCAGAATGAATGGCCGGGACATTGCCGGTGGCTCCACATGGAGCCGCCGTCAATGCCTCTGTGCGGCGGGTGCAGCTTCACCCGTCGCGCAGATCACTGCCCGTAAATAGGGCAGAGACCTGCGCGATGGGGCACTGCACAGGGGCCCCTGCACTGCCCATGCCAAGTGCATGGGCAGTGCAGGGGCCCACAGGGGGGCCTGGTGCACCCCCTTCCCCCAGCCTTTACCTGGCAGGGGAACCCCCATGAATAGAGCTATTCACAGTTCCTTAGCCTGAAACGGGACGAACAAGGAAAGACAAGAGCTACTGTTTTATTTGTCTTATTCAGAGTGCAATTACAGGCCTGTTTCTGCACACGAAGGATACAGTGCTATGTGGAAACAGAGGAGGAGAATGCAGGGACACATCTGCACCCAGTGAACTCATAACTTGGGGGTCAGTATCAGCCAGGGAGTTCCACTCAAACCATAATCATCCCCTTTGACATTTACTAAAATCTGCCGGTATGCATTTTGAAGAGGTTACATGGTTTAATATGCACTCCCATTTATAGTGAACACATACCTGTGGTGGCTTGAAACAGCAATAAATCTGATTTTGTATTTCCTCTCTCCATTGAGTCTGTGAGGGCATTTTCATCTGCAGTACTTCTATCCAGTTTTAGGCATGATGGGGGCACAGAAGGACCCCACTCATCAGGAGAAAGCAGCCTTTGCTTATCGTTCTGACCTGAACCTTGTGCATCAGTACAGGGTGGTTCTAGCTTGTAGTTCTGATCTGAACCCTGTGAATCAGTAAATGATGGTTTTAGCTTGTAGTTCCGATCTGAATCTTGTGCATCAGTACAGGGTGGTTCTGGCTTGTAGTTCTGATCTGAACCCTGTGAATCAGTAGACAGTGGTTCAAGCTTGTAGTTCTGATCTGAATCCTGTGCATCAGTACAGGATGGTTCTAGCATGTCGTTCTGATCTGAACACTGTGACTCAGTACAGGGTGGTTCTAGCTTGTAGCTCTGATTTGAATCCTGCTCTGCTTGGTGTATTGGTTCTAGCTTGTAGTTCTGATCTGCTTCCTGTGCTTCAGAATGCATTGGTCCTAGCTCTTGATCCTCTGCTGCAGTGTGCAGTGGTTCCACCTTGTACTTCTGATCTGGGCACTGTGCGTTAGGATGCAGAGATTCTATCTCGTAGTCCACATTTGGATCATGTGTATAAGGAACTTCCTGCTTCAAGCACAGGTTTTGCTGTTGACACTGGGTATCTTGAAACACTAACTGTAGGCACTGTGTTTGTTGTGAACCAAAGTCATCAAAAGACAATAACCCAGATTTTAAGTGTTCATCTGGTGTAATTTCATCAGTTGGCATGGGTTGTAGGCACTGGTTCTGCTGGGGACCATGACAATCAAAACACATTAATTCTTCATTCAAGCATTCATCAGGTTCCTTTCCATTTATTAACACAGGTTGTTTACAGTGGTTTTGGTGTGGTTCATCTCCATCAGAAAATACTGGGTGTGGGCAGAGGTTCTGTTGTTGATCCCAACTAATAGCAAACAAAGGGGATGGTTTTTGCTTCATTTGCTCATCTGATTCCCTATCTTCTGGTAACACTTGTTGTATGCTGTGGTCTTGCAGTGTCGTATGCCCATGAACAAATTGCGGCTGAAGACACAGCTTTGCATCCAGTGTTCTGGCCGGAAGATCTGTCTGAGGGCACCTGGATAAAATACAATCGTGCTGTAGTTCATTTCTATCTGGAAACCCAGGTTGCATGCACTGGACCGGGTGCAACTCGTGTTCATCTTGAAATACACATAGCAAGCACTGGTCAAGGTGCGACTTGTGTACATCTGGAAACCCAGGTTGCATGCACAGGTCCTGCCGTGACTCTTGTACATCTGGAAACCCAGGTTGCATGCACTGGTCCTGCTGCGACTCGTGTACATCTGGAAAGTCAGGTTGCATGCAGCGGTCCTGTTGTGACTCATGTACATCTGGGAAGCAAGGTTGTATGCCCTGGTCCTGCTGTGGGTCATGTCGATCTGGCAACATTGGCTGTAGACAAAGGCTTGGTTCATCTCGGCACACTTGAACATCAGTTGGAGAGGAGAGCATACAGTCCTGAAATGGTGTATGTCTATCAGAAAACTGTGCCTGAAGACACAAGGTCGGTTCTCCTGGCTTGTCCAGTTCCGATGTCACAGGAGACTGACTCACAGCGCAATCTCCAATGCTTATTGGACAGACCATCTCTAAAGACACACCACCATTTTCAAGGCGATATGGACCCTTTGCTACCCAGATTTGCTCCATTAGCCCAGCTACTCTAGACGGGACATCCTCTAGGGTATTCCGCAAGTTATCCAGTTTGTCTTCCAATTGCTCCAAAATGGATAAAAGGATCATGTGGAGCAGGTTCCCCAAAAGGGACTCCAAATCATGGTCCATCTGAGCATAATTTCTGGATCTTGAAGCTGAGATGTCATGGACAGGAAAAGATGGGAGTGTGGTTATGACGGGTTCAGATGAACACTGCGCTTTCACTTTCTTTCCTGGGGCCTGCCTTCTCCTCATCCCAATATTATGATGCTCAAGTCTCAAGTGTCTGCAGAGGTTAGGAAAAGAGAAATGACATGTTATCATAGGACAATTAGGTCAAAATACTCCTTCTTGTTTCACTAAGCCTGGTGTGATGATAGAAAATCGCAAATCTCTAAAAACCAGAAAAAAATTAATCATTAAAATTGAACAATACCCGTAACGCAGTTAATATATTATGAAAGGCACTGTTTTGAAATGTGTTTCCATCACTGTCTGTTACTAGGTTTGCCGCAATCAAAAGTTTATATCACCCTAGCAGACAAGATTGCGCTATCATCCTCACTTGCACTGTACAGCTCTCTTTTGCAGTATTTGGGGAAGCAACTAAAGTACACCCCAACATATCAAACTTCTATAGCATCTGCAAAATCCTTGTATTTTAATTGCTTAGATAGGTCGCACGTTTAAGATGAGGTTTCTTGCCACTGAAACAGAAATGCATAAACAAAGAGTCAGGTCGGGAAGAATCTAGTATGAGTAGCCTTGTAGGTTTTTAGATTTTAGAGAAACACTTGAAGTTGGCTGCCTAGGTGAGTGACAGATGGAAGGTGTATGTACCATGAAGCTGCATCTTCTGAAATTTCGGAATAGCAAGGACGTTCAATTGAGGAGTTCTCAGGTTTTGTCTATCTCAAGTGCTGGACGCAAGGCAGATCATCTGGACTGGATGGTATGGTGACCGAAGCTGGAACTATCGCCTTTGGAAGCCACAGTGCCAGCCAGTGAAGGAACAGAAAACTAGAACGCACCCTACAAGGAAACGCCAGAAGGAAAAAGAGACAAGGCAGAAAAAAACTCTGGAATTTACCAAGACAACAACACCAGGCTGTGAAAGAAGAAGGAGAAAAAACAGACCAGGAATACAGTGGCGTTGCAGCACACCAGACAATCCTTCCAAGGTCTTTAAATAGGAAGAAAAGACCTGGAAACAATTAAATTTAAAGAGGAAGTAAAAAAAAAAAACCTTCATCTTAGGCTGGGAGAGTTCCATAGGGAAACACTTGACAGCAGCCATGAAAGATTAGGAGGCTATAAGAAGCACTGCTCTCTGTGGCTGAGTAGAGTATGCTAGCCAGGAAGTATGGCAACGATTCACTAGAGATCACCCCTTGTGTCCCCCCGGTCAGACAGCTTCCTGGAGGACCTCCCCATTCCAATGTGCGGGAGCAGCTGCCTGCTGCACCCCACACTCCACTGCTGTTGCACCTGCATTAAGGTTTGCTAAATGAACTTCCCAATAACGATTGGTTAGAAAGGATTTAATCAATTCCAGGGCAGAGCCCTTAAAGACGGCCTTTTGTAAATGATCAACCAATAAGTGATGGTTGACCTTGTCAAAGGCGGCCAACAAATCGACATGCACCAGAGCAGAGATCAGGCCTAGACTATCATCCCATCTTAAGTTATCAACTACAGCTAAATTGACCAATTCTGTGCTGTGCATCAGACAAAACCCTGCTCAGAGGGGGTGTAGAAAGTTTGTGGACTGAAGGTAATCGCAGTCTTCTTGAGTGACGTGAGATTCTAAGATTTTTGCAGGTTAAGGGACTTGTGATACTGGCCTATAATTCTTGAGTATATCCAGGTCATCTCCCTGCTCTTTCAGTAATGGATGCACTATAGTATTTTTAAATGCAGTTGGAACAATAGCTTGAGTTAGTGATTTGTTGAAAATGCTCTGCAGAGGATGCTGAGGTCAGAGATTCTGTGACTGCTGGAAAGCAAGGGTTAGTTGGTGGCCCAGATTTGATCTTGATCATAAGTTTATGGAGCTTGCTTATTTCTTTAAATGAGGAAAGTGTGGTAGAGTTATTTTCCGACTCAGCGTCCGAATTACTGCTACTGTAATTGTTTATACTATCTTCAATCAATGTTTTTGTTAATAAAAACCTACTTAGATTGTCAAAGAATGCCTAGTTAGGAAACAAGGTAGTTCTGATTTTATCTGGGGATGAAAAATCATTCAGGATATCAAACAAAGTACTTTTGTTTATTATTTGCTTCAAATATTTTATTAGCCTAGTAAGATTACTTTGCATGTATCAGTT
Organism: Pleurodeles waltl; assembly: GCF_031143425.1. Taxonomy (NCBI): domain Eukaryota; kingdom Metazoa; phylum Chordata; class Amphibia; order Caudata; family Salamandridae; genus Pleurodeles; species Pleurodeles waltl. The sequence goes on along the minus strand of NW_027150097.1, from coordinate 10,346,761 downwards.
TTGCCTTTCTATTCTGCAAGTTAAGTTTTAAATTTGATTTTGCTCTCTTCATCATCACATTTCTGCACGTGCCATGCAAGGAGACACAATGCAAATTGCATCTCCTTTAAATCTGGATTAAACCAGGGTATTAGCTTGGTGCTGTTGGATTTGCGGGGGGTGTAGGTCACTAACATGTCTGAGCCAGAATCAATTATTTTTCTTTAGAGAGAATGTCTCCAGTTATGGAGGAGGGGGTGTGTGAAAGTGTTGATAACATTGCCTTTGCATTAATTTGATGCCATGTCCATATGGTTTTAATTTCCTGCTTGTGTGTCAATTCAGAAAAAATCTACCAGAATACAAATGCTGATCAAATAATGATCAAACAATATGCAAGGATGGGCGATTATATTATACGACCAAATCGGATCTAAGGGATTTTCTTTTAGGTGAGCTAAGTCAGTAAAGTGATTGTATAAATTCAACTATGCCATTAACTTGTCAATACATTATCTTTAGAGTCCGAGTTTGGGTCATCGATTCGAGAATTGAAAAAGGGAAGAAGATATACAACTTCAATTTTGGTAATTTTTAAAAAAGATGTATGAATACACTGGTGAATAATTGCTGGTACCACGCTTCCTTTCTTTGAGCTTGTTCTGTTTTTGTATAAAAAAAATAAAGTTTTTGCGGTCTCTACAATCATTCCAGATTCTCGGCGGCAACACTGAATGTGGAATTCTGTTGTGGGTGTTGAGAGATGCCAATATCTGAGAAGGAAGCACATCTATCTGTGGATAGAGCATTCTGTAAGAAAATAAACTACTAATTTCTATCACCACCATGGACAAGTGATACTTCATTATATTAGTGACGAGTGGAAATATGGAACAATTTATAACACTTCAATACTACATAATTAAAGAACTGAAGACCTGATAATTTTATGTGAGAAAGCCCCTGAAGCAGGTGATAACACAGAGAAATGTTGGCACTTCTTCAAACATTCCATACATTGCACGCGTGCTGCACTTTACAGCTCAAACACAACCCATGAAATGTTTAAGAATTACTCTATGCATAGGACTTTGGATGGAAGGGCGCGTTTCCAATGTAACTCTTATGCTAGACAGCACACACCTCTGTCCTATGGTGTAAAGGTTTTGCGTGGCACTAGGTAGACTGTGTGCTAGTGCAGAGGTAGTGAGAAACTCTCTCTACCTCATCCCCATCTCTCCTCCATCTACTTCAATTCTGACATATACATCTATAGCTTTACCTCACCTCCTCCCTCTCTCGGTGCCCTACTATCGTACCTCTCTCTGCTTCTCTCTCTCATTCCTATCTGTGCCTCACCATTTTCCTCAATTCTCTATCTAATTTCTCTCTCTGACCCATCTCCTTCTCTCACTACATAGATTTTATATTTATCTCATTATTACTTCACTACCTCATCTCTTTACCTTGCTTTCTCACATTCTACCTTTGTTCCCTTTCCTTAACCTTTCTGAATAACATTCTACTTTTGGGCTACCTCAATGATCTATTATTCTCTCTTTCTCTCTCCCTCTCTCACTCCTACACACAAACACATATCTCTCACTGGATCACTGTTTTATCTCTCCACCTCAACTATCTCTCTCAAACTTTTTCTTTATGGATCGCCCTACCTAACCCTTTCTTTTCCTTTCTCTATCTCACAAGTCCGTATCTCTGTATTGACATCACTTCTCTTTCTAGTTCATGTATGTCTTTCAACTTTTCGCTCTATACCATATTTCTTTTGTTACACTTCACCCCTCTCTACTCTCTTTACCTGAAATGCTTTTCTACCTCTTCTCAATTTGCTCTATTTTGCATCTATTATTTTCCACTTCTTACTGCTTCTACCTCTCTCTAATTCACCTTGTATGGACATTCTCTCTCTCTCTCTCTCTCTCCCTCTCTCCCTCTCTTTCTCTCTCTCTCTCCAAATAGCCCCTTGGAATACTGTCCTCTTCTCCCTATCTCTATATCTCCCTGCTACAGTCTAAAACTCTTCCTACTTCTCTATCGACAGCTCTGTCTTTCCATCTGGCTACGTCATATTTTTCTATTTACTTTACTTCTCTCCACCTCACATAACTTTTTGCTTCTGTTTTTCCCTTCCACCTCTACTTTGTCTCTCACTATACTGCTCTCTTGCTGTCTTTGTCCATCTCCTGTATCTTAGCCTGACCCATTCCGTTACTCAGCAGGGTCACGAGTAACTATCTAGCTGAAGATGTGAACACATATATAGAGGTGAAGGCAAGGTCAAAGCAGGGCATGTGAAATAAAGGAAAAGTTATTTGATTTTCACAAATGGGATGGTGAAAATCCTCATAGCAGTGCTTTGTTTTTCGCTGTTGTAGCAGGAATGCCAATGGTGGAAGGGGATATATTTATGATTATAAATAAATATTGAACAACTAAAGCTACAATTTCAAGTGCTAAACACATAGGGGGTTATTACAACTTTGGAGGAGGTGTTAATCCGTCCCAAAAGTGACAGTAAAGAGACGGATATACCACCAGCCGTATTACGAGGCCATTATATCCTATGGAACTCGTAATACGGCTGGTGGTATATCCGTCACTTTACCTTCACTTTTGGGATGGATTAACACCTCCTCCAAAGTTGTAATAACCCCCATAATCTTCTTATTTTAATATTATACACTAGTCCACTAAACTTATAACAAATAACCCTTAGCATGTTTTCCTACGATGAGAGTAACAAGTTGGTTAGCTGTCCACATACAATATTTTTGCAAGTGAAGATGTCTAGATCCAAACTCATAAATACATATCTTTATTAATGTTTGTTTATTCTTCCTTTTGCTACTATTTGGCTGGTGGACTTCAGGTGGCTTGGGCTTTTCGATGCTGGAGCAGGCCCCTATCTATTGTGGTTTAACACGATTAAATATGTTTTGGCATTGTTAATATTGGAACAATTGATGTTGATGTCCACCATGATACGTTCACATATAAAAACAAAAGTGCACCACTATTGCTGTGTTCACCCGTCATGAACTCTCAGTGAACCCTGACTCCAAAGTATGCGGTCAGACAGGCTCTGAGACCTAGGCTTGAGTGACTGGCAAGTCACAGGTGGGGCAGCAGGTAGCTGGCAGACAAACGTACAAACAGGGAACTCAGCTCAACACCACAGATAGGCGCAGGACACCACAATGGTCCCAGGAGATTGGCCTCAATAAAACACACATGACCGGTGGGGTGCGCGCATTTCCAAAGACACCAGAAAGTCAGATGCCACATATAGCTAGGAACACTCAGCCAATCAGAACACAGCCCACACAGTACACACAGCGATCATGTGCCCCTAGGGCCGGACATCTGGACACGTTACCCTGTGGCCCTCATTTTATTCCACGCAAGGTCAAGACCCACCTGCATATGTTATAAGGACCTTATTTATGACTCCAAGACAACTGTTCACATCTTTCACCTCTAAAGGAATGCTGTAATTGTTCCATGGCACTCAAAGAAATGTATAATACACCGTTGAGTCTGATTGCACATTGAGAGACAATACTCAGACCCCATTTCTGCAACTGCTCTCCTGGCCTCAATGTTTAATTACCCAAACCGTTCCTTTTTTGCCAAACACCGCTTGTCTTTAGTTTTTTCAAGGAAAATTCACATTCGAGCAACATTTTGGGGAGCCAGATAGGAGCTGATTGGTTCCTCGGATCAGACTGCGACAAAGGAATAGGGACCCGGTTGAACTCACATTTGCTTAACAAGAAAGGTGAGCAGATGATGCAATTGATTGGAAGGTCTGCTAAATCCGTGTGGTGGAGGTCTGTCCTAAACCCACTGTCAGAAGGGTAAGAGATTACATCAGAGTCTTAGTCCTAGCATTTGGCGTATGGCAAACTAAGAAACAGCGTAACCCACGGACGTCACCTTTTTTCAATAGGCAGCACGCTAGGAAAGGTGAATGTTGTTCTGAACATTGCTTAGTCACTTGGAAAGCTGGACGTGACATAGATGGTACGCAAAGGCCATAGGTGTGGTATAGGACCTGCACCTCGATTTTGAGAGGTATCTATCACTTGGACCACTGGGCGTGACACACATGGAACGCTTTGTCACCTTAGTGTGATACAGGGTTGAACGCATGTCCCCTGGGCATGATACAGGGTTAATCGCTTGTACCGCTGGGCATGACACAGATGGTATGCATGGGCTCTGGTTGTGACATAGGGCTGACACCTGAATCTTATTTTTTAGTCTAAAAGGGTTTCTCAGTGTGATTGGTTCCTTAACACTGTTGGTACCTGAAAGAAGTGAAAGGTGCTCTTCTCTTGGACTGCTGGGCATTTCAAAGATGGTATGCATATGTCCCCTGGGCGTGAGACAGGGTGTTATTTTGATGTTAGGGAAAAGATATGCTGCCAGTTTTTTCTTTATAGTAATTAGAAATTGATGTATTTTTTGATATCGCAGTGCTAGTAATTTAATGCTGTATTTTGTCTTAAGTGTTGTGTTGATGACTCAACTGTCATATGAAGGTGTTGCTATTTCTCACAATGACCAGAGTAGACCTTAAGATTCCCTAAGGCCAGAAAAGGTAGACGGGTATAACTTAAGACTCCCTAAAACCAGAAGAGCTAAAAAAAAAAAACTGCCCAAGTTATCATGGATTCGCGATCCAGGTTCCCCCAAACAGGAAACAAAATTTAACAAGTTCTGCCACGAATGGCACACAAACACTAAGGCTCACATGTTTCCATGGCCAAAGGGGAGAACCTTTGACACTAACATAATCGAACACATGAGGAAACACATATGGACCAAGTACGTAGGGCAAAAGAAAGACAGAAGAGAAACTACTAGAATTGTGGGCCATCTTCAAGGACGCCCATACTGATAATCTTATTCCACAACCAGCAAGCAAGGTGCCCCCACCTCCACTACCATATGGAGGAGCTCTCCCTGATGCCTGCTATTCCCACGTTAGGTTATTTCAATCTGCCGGTTGAGGGATTCGGAGGGTCCCCTACTGAACAGAGAACTGTTAGGTTCAGGCATGACAGACTAACAGGCTAAATAACAGGCCAACAGGCCCAGGTAATCCGAGCATCACACCAGTCCAGCAGTAGAGCGCCCTGGAGCTAGACCCTCCGCTCATCGAGTTTGGCCCACCGAACCTCTGCAGCATGGAAAACAGGCACTCCCATAGTTCCAGTGAGCACACTCGAGTAACATGGAGATTCATAGTGGTTCTGGATAGTGATACAACTAGTGGCAGTGAGGAAAGGGGTCCCAGCTCTCCGGGGTCCAATGATGAGGGGAGAGCCACAGTGTAGGAGGCTGGCCTGGTTTGTAGTGGGTATCAAAGTTACTTACACCTTATACCAGGTCCAGTTATTCCTTATTAGTGAAATGTAGTCAGCGTCTTGACGCCAGGCTCTCTAGGGGTAGTGTGGATGAGCAGCCAAGGCCTAGCTAGGAGACAGGCAAAGCTCATGCAATACCACTATAGTCACATAGTACTCACACAAATGAAAGAAAATACTCAGTGTTACAAAAATAAAGGTACTTTATTTTGGTGACACAAATGCCCAAAATACCATAGAGACTATACTCCCTTAGGATGTAGGTAATACACAAATTATATCCATTAGTATGCAGAAAAACAGTGCAAATAGTGAAAATCACAATAGTTAGAAATGGGCCTAGGGGGAACACAAACCATATGCTAAGAAAGTGGAATGTGAAAGTTGGTTTTCCACCTAAGCAAGTGTAGTGTGTAGAGGGGTGCTGGGAGTATTGGAAAACACCAAAGGTAAGTAATAGAACCCACCCCAGAGCCCAGGAAAGCAGGAGTAAATCACAGTAACTTTCCTAGAACACACAGGAACACACAGAAACACAAGAAAGAAGATATTGCAAGAACCAGAAGAGACTTCAAGACACCAATGATGGATTCCTGGACCTGAAGACCTGTGGAAGAAGGGAACCAAGTCCAAGAAACACTGAAGAGTCCAGGGAGAACAGGAGCCTCTGCTAACCAGGGTGAAGGTGCAAACAAGAACCACCAGTGAAGAACAACAGTCAGTACTGCACCCAAGAAGACGGATGCGGGTTCCTGGTTGGTGCAGATGATGCAGATGATGTCCCAGTATGCCAATTGTGGGTGAAATACTGAGTTATCAGTATGCAATAACCATAATTTAAGGGAGAAAGCATAACTACTGGGTCCTTATTAGCAGGGTCCCAGTAGACACAGTCAAACACACTGACAAGCAGGCCAAAAATGGGAGTAACCATGCTAGAAAGAGGCTACTTTCCTACACACAGGGCTTGCTCAGGAAGACGAAGAAACAACAGAAACGAGTTTGAAGTCAAGTCCCAAACAAAAAGAACACTGCATAGCTCAGAACAAAGGAGGAACGCTAGGTAGGATTTAGAGGAAGGGTGCAAACTCAGGAGAGAGAGATAGAGAAATAGAAAGAGCTCACAACTCGAAAGCACAATGAGAAAGTAGAGCAGTGCATCCTCTACCTGAGGAGAGCTGGAGTAGCTAAAGATCACAGTTTGGGGAAGAGTCTGAGGTAGGTGAGGGGCTCCCTAGGAAATAAGAGACCAAGGTAACCTGGTGGAAACTCAACATAGACACAGTAAACCCAAAATGGCACCTTTGCATGCGCACGAGGAGAGCAGCGACAAAGATGTTCACTGCTCCTCTCGACGTGCAGGGCAGACAAACTAACCCCAAGAGAGATACTAGCTCGAGAGGAAGGCGTGATGCTTGCACGACCATTTTGTCACCTGCTAGCCCACTGGACCGAGGGAAGAGATCAGTGCGATAAACCCTGGCTGGAGGATGGATCCCCGAACCAGAGGACATGGCTGTTGTAGAAGAATGCATGTGGCACAGACGGGGCGATCCCAAGTGAAACTTGTGCCAGACTCTCCATGCAGTGATATTCTGCATTGTCCTTTCCCTCAAATTTCCAAAGGTCCAAATATCCTGGGAAAGATATGGTTCAAGGGAGAGGAGGTGCTGAAAAAAAGAGCCTGAAAAGTTCCACCACAGCTCTGAGTAGAACAGAAAGCAGAAACTTGCTCATTCCCATATCAGGCCTAGCGCTCAGCCAACACAGAAGATCTTACACACCGTCCTAAGGGAGGTATAATCCAAATCTCAGACACCGCAATTCCTAGTGGAATAAGTAAAATGAAAGGGTCATCTGTTAAAAGTCAACTCATGTCTAACCAACCTGCAAGTATTTATGACATCAGCACACAAGTCCCCAGCACACTCTCCATGCCTACAAACAGATTGCAGACTATTAGACAACGCGTATATAACTGAATTAGCCCAAAGCACACAGATGCATTACTTACAATGGGTACAGGTAAGAAACCAAATTCCGAACACTCAGAAGTTCCTCACACACAATGACGTCAGCACACACTTCAAATAAATTGCATTTACAAAAGAGCAGGTAAGCATTCATAGGTCATCGAATGCTCGGTCATAAACCGTTGTCGAAAGTATAGTAAAGAGCAAGTAATGACTAGGTCTAGGAATTCGGGGTTATGGTGTCACATGTTTTAGAGTGTTTTTCCTATTTAATCGGTAAGCTTGCAAGTTATCTATTATTGATCATGTGTAGTATTGTACTGATGTGTATAAAAAGGCCTATTTGTGAATAGGCATTTGAGAAAAACTATACTGGAAGGACGTGCAGGGCTGAGGTGCAGTCTGCAGTATTTTCCTCCCTGTCACGACAGTTAGTAAATACTGTCTTTGGATTGTCAAGAAGAGTCTGCGTGGTCATGTTTGAGTCTCAGGAGTGCTTTTTGTTGACCCCCTAACACCTTTATACATCGCCCCGCGCACATGTAGGTCAAAAGATGCCCCTCCCCGTACAGACGTCACCCTCATGCGCATACTAGGACACTGGAGGGCTGGCGGCCCTCATGGAGAGCTAGTTAATAACTGAAATCACCCAGATGCTCATGAGATCATCCCATTATAAAATACGTGCTTTACCACCATGCCCCCAGTCAGTCACAGCGAGGGGGAGGCCCAACAGCCCATAAAAAAATTAATACATCCATGAGCAATAACCCATTTTTGAACCCACTATTTCAAAATAGATACCCCAAGTGAGGCTACCTTCTGGTGTCTCACTAAAAATTTACGGAAACGTTTATTCTGCGCGTCGGGGTGATGCGCACACCCAACTAAATCTTCAGCGCGTCACGGTGATGCGCACACCTTTATTTCTGTTCTGGATCATTTGTTCGTGTGCAATTATTGGCACTTTGCTGGATTTATTTTTCTAGTTGTCCCATTTTCACCATACTTACACCTTAATAAGTGTTAACCTGTTACTCAACATCAGTACTCAATTACTTATTTACCAGTTTTAATTTTACTTTACCCTTGTTGTATTAAACCGCAGTATCCATGCAGCAGTCCATTACTCCACCTCCTCCTTTTGTTCCTAATCCGGCCTCACCGGATGCTGATTGGGAAACAGTGGAAAGAGGCATTTGAGTCATATTTAGATGCTCTTGAGGGTGAAACCTTCACCCACAAGAGGAAATATGCGATTTTAAGACATTGCCTTGGCAGTGAAGGGCGGAAAATGTTGAAATATATCCCTAAAGCGCCAGTATTAACTATTGAAGGTGAAGGTGATGGTGTTGAAGAGGAGTATAGTACTGCTATTAAGTCTATGGACGTAAGATTTAAGAAATGTAGAAATGTTACTCTAGAAAGGCACAAGTTTTATAAGAGAGAACAAGCCGAAGGAGAATCTGCATCCAGTTACGTTGGGGCCTTGAGACTGTTGGCAGTTTCATGTGAGAACAAAGAATTTGAAGAGGAAATGATTAAGGATCAGCTTGTGGAAAAAACCAACAACAAGAAAGTACAAGAAGCTTTATTATCTACGCCTAATTTAACTTTACAAAAGGCATTGGAAATTGCCACCAGAATAGAAAGTACTGTTGCATTCATGGAACAGATGTCGGTTTCTGAGGTCAGGAATCAAACCTCACGTTCTGATGTATTTGCTATAAAACCAAAGTATAAGAAAAACAACAAGAAGAGTGAGGGTTTGCAATCCACAGGGACTAAAACTGAGAAAAAACTTTTTAAACCTTTAGAATGTTACAGATGTGGTAGCACTTCTCATTTGGGCAATGCTAAGTTTTGTCCGGCTGTTGGTAAAATGTGTGCCAAGTGTTATAAAAAAGGCCATTTTGCGAGAGTGTGCAAATCTAACAAAGCTAACAACGCTGATAGATCCAACTCCAATCGGGTTAACAGCGTAGTTACTAATAGTTGAGCTTCTTCCAGCAGTGATGAAGGGGAAGTGTTTTTAGTACGAGAAAATGAGAGTGTTCATAAGAAAAGACCATTTTGTTCAGTAGAGATTAATGGAGTCCTAGTCCATATGATGGCTGATTCTGGGTCACCATTCACACTCTTGAGCAAGAGTAAGTGGAACAATCTGTTTAAAGTCCAAGGGGCCATTTTGAATCAATCTTATATTCGGCCAATTGGTTATGGTGGAAGTTCTATTGAGGTGCTCGGAGAATTTCAAGCTGAACTTAAATTTAAGAACAATACCATACGATCGACTGTATATGTTGCTAAAGATGATGCGTGTTTGTTAGGTTGGTTTGACCAAGGTAAATTAGAATTAATACTTGATCCAAACAATCCTGAACAAGTTATACTGAGGGATGAGTTCATGCAAGTTTCTACCATTATGAGTGATAAATGGGAAGTGTGTTATCCTGAAATCTTTAAAGGTGGTGTGGGACTATATAAAGGATTCGCTCATAAAATTAAGATTAAGGAGGATGCTCAACCCAAAGTTCATAAAGTACGGAAAGTTCCCCTCACTCTCAAAGATGATTTTAAGAAAGAACTGGATAAATTGTGTTTTCAGGGCATAATTGAACCAATTGAGTCTTCTGATTGGGTTGCACCTGTAGTTCTGTCTCGCAAATTGAATGGTCAGTTGCGTATGTGTGTTGACTTACGCAATCTTAATGATCAAATTTGGGTGGATCAATTTCCCCTTCCGAACATTTCTGAAATGTTATCTTCAATTAAGGGTGCTAAGGTGTTTTCGCTACTCGAAATGACATCAGCATATCATCAAATTAATCTACATCCAGACTCTAGACACTACACTGCTTTCATAACGCCATTTGGTTTATTCCAATTTAAACGTATGCCATTTGGTCTTGCATCTGCGTCTGCTGTCTTTCAGAGGACTGTAGATAGTATGTTTAGGGAACTGGATGGTGTCAAGGCCTTCCAGGGCGACATTTTAGTTTACGGTAAGGATGAGCAGGAACATGATGAGCAATTAAGTTGTGTTTTAAACACGTTAAAATTCGAAGGGAGTAACTTTAAGTTCTACTAAATGTCATTTTGGACTATCTGCTGTTAATTATCTGGGTTTTGAATTGTCGGCTGATGGTATCAAACCCAAAGGATGTTTAGTGGAAACTATCCAAAATTTTGGGAGTCCAGAGAACAAAGACCAATTGAGGTCTTTCATGGGTTTGGTAAAGTTTTACGCCCGATTTATCCCGAATTGTTCAGAGAAAATGTATAATTTAAGGAATCTTTTAAAAAAGAATGTCAAGTTTGTATGGGACGAACATTGTAATGGTGAGTTTGAACATATTAAACATGAGATTGCTCAAGCAGTTCCTTTCAAACCATTTGATACTAGGGACCACACCATCATCATGGCTGACGCCAGCCAAAAGGGGTTGGGTGCAGTGTTATTACAAAGGAGGAATGGCAGGGAAGAAGTGGTTGCATTCGCATCAAGGAGTCTGAAGGGCGCTGAAGCGACGTATTCGGTAATTGAACGTGAGGCTTTGGCATGCTGGTGGAGCATTAATCATTTTAAACAATTTGCTTGGGGCTCAAGATTCACGGTGAGAACAGATCATAAACCACTGGTTCAATTGTTTACTACCAAGGGTGCTGAGAAAGCTACTCCTAGGATTGCCAAATGGCAATATAGTTTGTGTGATCATAATTTCAAAATAGAATATGTGCCGGGTAAAAAAAATGTTTTGGACGATTTTTGTCTAGGTTGCCTAGAACAAATTTGTTAAGTGAATCTTCTGCCGAAAATGGTTCCAAGAACGATGATGATGATATTGTTGTTTGCTCTATCAATGACCAATTGGATGGTGCGTTGAGTGAACAAGAGTGGAGGAATGCTTGTGAAGATGATCACGAGATGAAATTGGTTATGGATGCCGTGATCTCTGGTTGGTCGCATTGGACCTCTGATGAAGAGATAAGGAATAAGTACAAACACATTTTTGACAAGTTGTCAGTAGTTGGAGGTTTGTTATATAGGGCCAATCAATTAATTGTGCCAAGTGGGATGAGAAACAAAGTTTTATTCTTGTCGCATGAAGGTCATACTGGGATGCGAGCCATGAAGCGCAGGATAAGAGAAGGTTTTTGGTGGCCAGGAGTTGATAAGTGCATTGAACATTTTGTGAGGGATTGTATATATTGTGCTACCAGTGATAAGTCCCAAGTTAAAGTTCCAAGCCCAATTGATGCAGTGTGTGCCAGACAAACCGTGGAGTAAACTTGCGATTGATATCATTGGCCCAATGATGTTGTCTCATGAGATCCAGGAATATGGGATGGTTTTAATTGACTACTACAGCTGATGGCCAGAAGTGAAATTTGTGAAGATTCCTGATACTAATAATGTGGTGCAATGGTTAGAAGAACTTTTCGCTAGAGAGGGTTTGCCCGATGAAATCCTGACAGATAATGGTCCTCAATTTACTTCTTTGCAATTTATGAAGTTCATGCAATTTTTAGGAATCAAACATGTGAAAACCTCGTTGTACCATCCAAGAAGTAATGGCCTTGTGGAGAGATTCAATAGAGTCCTGAAGGACAATATTCAGTTGTCCAAAGCAAGTGGACTACATTGTAAATCAGAATTGGCAAAATTATTATGGGCAGTACGCACTACGAATAACTCGGATACGCATGTTCCACTGTTTGTTTTGTTACGGGGTCGCATATCGTCCTCAAAATTGTGGAAAGAATGGATGGGTCATTTTAGTGTTCCATGGTACAAGGTTGACAGTGTGGCTGATAAACGCATGACTGCTCAACAGAGATACACGTCTAATTCTCAAAAAAAGAGTAACCGCAAATGTGAGTGGAAGGAGGGTGATTTGGTAAGAGTGAAATATCCGAGGGTTATGGTCAAAGTTATGTTCAAATTTAGTGGTTCGAAGAAAATAATTCAGGTGGGTGATAGTGCTGTCAAATTGGACGATGGCAAGTGGTGGAACAAGAGCAAAATATCTGTACCGAAGATTGAGGATAAAGATTGTGAACAGTGTGTAAATGTCAATAAGCGGATCGTGTATGATAACGTTTCTAGATCATCTGTTCCGTCTGTTCAGCATGGTGGTGTTCGTCCTTCCAGAACTGTTAAAATGCCCCAAAAATTTGATGACTATGGGGGTCATTCTGACCCTGGCGGTCCAAGACCGCCAGGGCCCTGAATGACGGAAGCACCGCCAACAGGCTGGCGGTGCTTCCTAGCCCATTCTGACCGCAGCGGTAAAGCCGCGGTCAGAAAACCGGGTCCGGCGGTTTCCCGCCGTTTTTCCCCCAGCTGGGTGAATCCGCCAGGCAGGGGATTCCGACCCCCTTCCCGCCAGCCTGTTTCTGGCGGTTTTCACCTAACAGGGCCCCAGCCAGCTTTTCACTGTCTGCCTAGCAGACAGTGAAAAGCGCGACGGGTGCAACTGCACCCGTCGCACACCCGCAACACCTCCGGCTCCATTCGGAGCCGGCTTCAGTGTTGCAGGCTTCCTTCCCGCTGGGCGGGCGGGCGCTAACATGGTTAGCGCCCGCCGGCCCAGCGGGAAGGTTGGAATGCCGGCAGCGGTCTTTTGACCGCGTAGCGGCCAAATGGCGGTTCCCACCTGGCAGGCGGCAACCGCCGCCCACCAGAGTCGGAATGACCACCTATGTGATGTTGTTAAGTAATACTTCATGATGTAATTGTCATTTTTGGGTGCCATGATTTTAGGACATCCTTAGGAAACGGAGTATATTAGATAAGTAGATGTATCGTTTAGTAAAATTGTTTTGTTTTTACCAATTAATGTAAGGGAGAAGATGTGTTGGGTTGTGTCCATCGTGCCTTCTGCACGACTGGATAATGGAATGTGGAATGTAAGGAATGTGGAATGTTGGTTTGTGAATGTGGGGTTGAGGGAGGCTGTTGCAACGGAGAAGGGATGTTGGCGGACGGAAGGAAAAGCTGTTACGATATATCTCAATAAATCTTACTTCAATCAAGATTGTGCCCGACTCCGGTACTTTTCAGTACCTTTGAGCAGGAGTGGTTCATGAAGTGGTTCTCCTGACTCTCCAGAGGCTGACCAGACTGTGCACATCATTGTTGACCATTTTAATACTTTTGTTGTTTTGTTTGTTTTCCTGCAAGTGGGCATTTCCTCCAGTAAAAACGCAGTCCTCAAATTGGATAGAATGCAAGTAACTAGGGAAGTAGTAGTAAGTGTGGGAAACTGGCATCCTGTTGCAGTAAACCCCCCCCCACCCTCCCCCTCACACACACACTTTCTGCCTGGTTACTGAATGCAACTTGGACTGCAGTGCACTGAGATCCTGCTAATCAAGTCCCCAGTGCCAGTATTCTTTCCCTAAAAATTGCAACAGCATTGATACAATTGGCAACACTTTTAGCTGCCACGATAAATGCCTAGTAAATGGCACCTAGGTACCCAGGGTATCAGGTACTAAGAGTAAGCCCCTGAGGGCTACAGCATAGGTTGTGCCACACTCAAGGGACAATGCATCCAAGTACACCCAGGTACATTACAGGCTGAGTAACCTGGTGCAATCCTAAAATGCAAACCTGACATGGCACACAGCCTGTGTGTCCTGTCCACCATACACTGCATGCAATATAGGTAAGTCACCCCTCTGGCAGGCCTTCTAGCCCCAATGCAGATTGTACTCTACTGTATGTGAGGGCATAGTTGCAAGAGCAATATGTCCCAACTGTGTCCTTGACAAAGCTGGGGCATAGTCAGTGAACAGAGCAGCCATGTTAAATGCATTTGCTGGACACTGGTGAGAACGAGTTTCACAGCTACATGATGGCCACTCTGAACCCTGGGTTGTTTGGTATCAAACAACTCAGACTGATGAATCCAAACTGGTACCAGTATTGGATGTATTACTAAATGTACCCAGGGATCACCTTAGAGGTGTACCCTGGCATGGCTGCTGGACGGTCACAACCAGGCTGCCACCGCCAGATACAATTCTGAGCACCAGGGGTGAGAGATTCTGCTCTCTGGGACTCAGAAGAAAGCCCTTCCTGGGTGGAGGTGTAAATACCTCCTCCTCAGGAATGTGTGAGGTTAAAAGGCTTACCATCCTTGAAACTCGACCCCCAAGCCTGCTGCTAGCAGCAGATGGCTGCTCCCGTTGCAAGCCCCCACTTTTGGCGGGAGCAATGGCAGGAAAACACACAAAGGACAGGAGGAGTGGTCAGCCCCTGCCTGTACCACCCCAAAGGTGCTGCAGGCAAGGTGACCGCTTCACTTCATTTTCCTCTGTCTTAGATGGAAGGAAAATAGTTAATCAGGTGAAGTGAGGTGACCTCTGCCCACAGGAAGTGGTTGCTTAGTGGGTGTAGCCACCCTAAGGTAGATGCCCCATTGGTCATACTAAGTACCCCCTAAAACACCCACTAGATACAGTATTTAGTAGGCATCCCTGGACCAAGAAATCTGATTCTCTGGACAAAAGAAGATGAGCAACAAAAAAGACCTAATGCACGAAGACTGAAGCCCTGCTGCACCAAGAAAAGGCACCAAACTCTGCCTGCTGCACCCAGGACTCAACCATCACTGCTGGGGGTTAGCTTGAGCACTGGACAAACTCTATAAAAACCCCAGAGGGCCTCCACTCTTTAAGAATCGCTGAAGACCTCCCTTCAGAGTGAAGGCATCACTCTGCATCCAAAAGGAACCAACAAGCCTGTGAGGTCCACTTCAGTGACCAGCTGCTGACCGTTGAACCAGAAGCCGCAGCCAAACCAAACTAAACCTGATGGACCAGGAGGACAAACCCTGCCAGTGTATCAGGTTTGGTGGCACTGCGCCCTCCAGCGGCCGAACCGTGCCATTGCTCTTGGTAGTGGTCCCTTCATGTTGAACACGAAGAATGACAGTCCCTGCCAGGCTGTAAAATGACCAGGAGGAAGCCCCAGTCGAAGGACTTCTGAAACAACCAGGACCTTCTTCCAGAGTGCCCTTGCTGACCTGAAAGCGACCCTCAATGCGTCCTACCTCCTGCATCCAAGGGTATCATTGCGCACAGATCCTAGCTCACCAATTTGCACTGCACCCGGCCGCTCTATACCCTGCAACGAAGATACAGTTGTGCTCTAAGGGTCCCCCACCCCTTGTGACCTCGAT
Source organism: Pleurodeles waltl (assembly GCF_031143425.1). Taxonomy (NCBI): domain Eukaryota; kingdom Metazoa; phylum Chordata; class Amphibia; order Caudata; family Salamandridae; genus Pleurodeles; species Pleurodeles waltl. The sequence goes on along the minus strand of NW_027150097.1, from coordinate 10,331,224 downwards.
ACTCCAAGGGGACCCACCGGACTTACCTTTAAGTCCACTTGTGCAGTGAGTTTCCCAGTGGTACTCCGCGGTGGCCTGGCACCAGCTCCAACAACCTTTTCCCCACTGCTCCAGCTGGACTACTGGCCCCTTGTCTACCTCGATTTACTTGCAAATGAAGAACTTGGTAAATGCATTGCCTGATTTTATATGCATTTTTAAAGTGTTTCTTCCATTGATTTCTATGGTGCGCAATTATGTACAGAAATTGAACATTTTCTAAACTTTGAAAGATCATAACTTTTAAAGTACTTACCCGATTTCGAAGATCTTGGTCTTAAACATTTTATAAAAATCTGAAGTGTTTCTGTAAATTGGTCTTCAGTTATTCTTTTGAGTGTGTCTTTATTTATTGAAATGCGTTGATCGTCTCAAAGATTAGCCTAACTGCTCAGCCAAGGTACCATACAAATTGGAGCATTAAGTGGTCTGGTTTTAACCCCTGTAAACCAACATGTGGTTGCCGGGATTCCCTGCAGTGTGCTTAGCTTTGCACACTACATAGTGAGCCAGCTTCCTACAGTAAGCAAAACCGAAGCCCCCAATAATGTGACTGTAATGAAATATGGTTTAGATGGTCTAGTTGAAAATGTAACTAGAGAGGGGAATGTTAATATTGGAAACATTTATGTCGATGTGCACCATGATGTTTACATATAAAAAATAAATCGCATCACTATTGCTGAGTTCACCCACCATGAACTCTCCATCAACCCAGACTCATAAGTACGTTGTCAGGCAGACTCTGAGACCTAGGCTTGAGGTTACTGACTGCAGGTCAGAGGTGGGGCAGCATATAGCCAGCAGATGAACTCCACAGATGCGTGCAGCGACACCACAATGGTCCCAGGAGATTGGCCCTAATAAAACATATGTGGCCGGAGGGGTGCGTGCATTCCCAAAGACATCATAAAGACAGATGCCGCATGTAGTTACGAACACTCAGCCAATCAGAACAAATCGATTACGCGCCCCTGTCCACGCACGGTCGAGGCACACCTGCATATGTTATCAGGACCTTATTTATGACTCCAAGCCAACTGTTCACATTCTTCACCTCAAACAAAATTGTTTTATGGCACTCAAAGAAATGTATAAAACACAGCTCAGTTTCTGCAACTGCCTTCCCAGTCATAATGTCTAACTAAATGAACGGTTCCTGTTTTGCCAAGAACCTCGTGTCTTTTGTTTTTTTAAGGTAAATCCACATACGAGCAACAGCATCATAAGGAATTCAAATGAGCCTTAAAAAGGTCATGAATACAAATGTATTCCAAATGGAGAGCTCCAAATATGTGTTGTCCGGGGCCCTAAAAATCCTTAATATCTCAACGAAATATAAGTGATAGTTTCATATGCTAGTTAGGATTAAAACAATCACATTGCTTTAGAGAACAAAGTTAGGATATCAAAGAGTTTAATGTATAAAACTGTGGACAAAGGCGCTTAGTAAAAAAGAAAAATCTAAAAGCTAAAACTTAAATTTTTGTGAGAAAAATATGCTTTTGTTTCTATCAAGCACATCCCTTAAACCATTAGAGGCAATCTCCCCCTAAATACAAATATCTAAGTAAAAGATCTGAACATGAATTAGTGAAAATGAGTCAGACCTCTGAGCAAAGCCTTCCTGGACGCCTTCCAGATATAAAGGAGTTAAAAAACTGAAACTGAGGCCTCATTGAATCTTTGATGTACTATGAAGATGTTACCAAGTGGCCCCATTGCGTGGTACACCTTAAGTACTGAATTTTAGGAAGGGTACATAGCATTTTGGGACATGCAGTTTGGATTTCAACAATGTTAGTATTGGTGCTTAAATATGAAAATGAAATGTGCTGTTTTTTTACTGAGCCAAGGATAATTGAAGAGGGTCATATATAACAGTGGGTCAGTCTCGCAACTACTGGAAATTACACAACCAAGTGAGTTAGGCACAAAATGACAGAGTCCTCCATTCACAATAGGGCTCTGTCTGCCACCCCATGGGATCTGGGTGAAAGGGTAAAATGGTGCAAATAGCCCATTTCACTCCAGGTCCCAAAAAAAGCAGATGCAGCAGATATGCTGGCACAAGATTATAGAGTTGACGATCCTGCATAACGGAGCAGACGAAACGGTGATGGTCTCCTGAGAATATTTGGATGAGCAGAACTAGAAGATGCAGCGAAACCTAGTAAAATCTGGACAAATATTAATAAGGAGTGATGGTGTAAGCACCCCAGAATCCCCACACACTAAGCAGTGCTGGGCAGACTGGGGCCACAATACTGAACAAAGCCTCAGGACCTGAAACATAGAGTGGGATTGGGGCGGTGTCCCATCAGGACTGCAGAATAGTTGACCCATGGCATGAGACATCTGACATCTGCAAACAGTGGCCTGGCTCAGTCTCGCACCCAGCAGTCCTCTATGATCCTGCCTCTTGTAGACCCCTACCACAGGGACAAGAGAGAAGTTTTAAAATACTAACTGGTGTTTGTGGAGTTGAGCACCCAGGGAAGCAGAAAGAGCCATCCAGCCCCAACGTACTAAGACCATGATTGACCTTGCAAGCCACATCCTAGAGCTGAGCCTGGGGCTTGAAGCAGCAGAGAGGCAGGTGGAGTAAGGGAGCTATGTTCAGAACAGACAAGACTGAGAAGGCAGGAGGTAAGGGCCTGGAGTAGTACCCTGCCTGGTCCTGACCTTGCATGGTAAAATTATAAAGTGCTGGTCGGCCCTACTGTTCACAGGGTTGGGCTGGATAAAGGCTGCAGTCCCCCAATGCACATTCTGCCTCAGCAAATGAGCCTTGGGTGAGACACTACAAAACATTTTAGCTTTGTGTTAAGAATTTTAGATTCTATTAAGGACACGGAGGTGAGGATTATGCTTCTTTATCTTTACTACTCCAAATACAGCAGCCAATCAAAGTATTTACACTTGTAGCAAAATAATCTCTTACAATAAATTATATATACATAATTGCATTGAAGATAGTTTTCCGACAAATCACAATTCATAAATATAACTTGTTGCTGATCATCTGTGAAAAACATACTATAATATGAGGTTTTTGAACCACACCCCTACAGTCCACCAACAACCGTCCAGAACGGACTACAGAATACTGCAGAAACATAGAACTTCCCTTTTCTTTGCAAATACCTCCGAATAATTAGAATCCAACATGATCTCCAAAACGTCTCCGGTCCAGAACTGGAAATCCAGGAAACAAACAACAAATTTGATCCATGATGCATTACGCCTGTTTAGAATCATTTCCTGAAATAAAAGAAAATATAAGTATCGTCCCAATACTAATCAGACTAAAAAAAGGAGGGCAAAGCATTAAGAAAACCACAAGCACCAATCTTGTATTGATAAACATAAGTTAACACAGGGTGGGATAATCCTCGCCTCCATGTCCTTAATAGAATCAAAAATTCTTAACGCAAAGATAGAACATTTTGTATTCTATGTCAGAATTGGAGGCTCAGATTTTGCTAGTTCAAAGCTAATTCATCACCAGGCTTATAATAAAACATTTTAAACACGGAGTCACTGGACCAGTCTGCTGCTCGTAAAATATCTTCCAATCTAGAACCCAACAGAAAAGCCTTGGAGGCCATGGCCCCTCTGGTGGAATGAGCCCCATATACAGAAATATCAATGCCAGCTTTCGACATCACCCAACGGATCCAACTCGCCAAAGTGGGGTCTGAAACTGGACAAAAAAAGTTTTTGGATAGCAATTAAAATAGGGTCTAAAGGTTCAGACCTATCACAGGCTGTAAGTTCTTCATATACCTTTAAACATTTAACAACACAAAGCTTATGATTATGAGGAAAAACAGGATAATCAATCGAAGTGGACATATGTTTTGTACGCCTGGAAATAAGAAACAAAACACCTGTAGGAGAAAATAACCTACTTGCTAAATCCAGAGAGCTCACATCAGAGACTCTGCAACATGAAATTAAACATAATAACATGGTCAATTTAGAGGAAAACTGTTTTATAGACCACACAGAATTATCAGGCCATGCTTCAAGAAAAGATAACACAACATTTACATCCCACAATTGAGAATAACGTGGTTTAGGAGGATTAGCCACCCTAACACCTTTAAGTAACCTGCATACAAGAGGATGTTGACCCACAGGTGTATTATTTATCCATTCACGTCCAGCAGAAATAGCAGACCTGAAATTATTTACTGACCTGTAACATAAACCCTTGTCTGCACAATCTGACAGAAAATTTATAACGTCTTTGATCTCGGATCCCACTGGATCCACCTCCCTTCAAAGGCACCAACCCACCCATTTCTTCCATGCCAAGGAATATCGTTTCCAGGTGGAAGGAGCCCAAGCTTGACGTATAAAAGAGGCAGCTGACTCCGAAATGCCTTGCATCTGTTCATTACTCCTGAGATCTTCCAGGCCATGACATTCAGTTGATCCGCTATAAGCAGCAGATGGGGGGATCCCGCTGGATTCTGAAGAAGTTAAGGGAACCTCAGAATCAAGAGAGGGAGAGCAATGGAGAGTTCCAGAAGAGATGGAAACCACGGTTGACTCTTTCACACTGATGTAATAACAACCAACGAAGCTGATTGACGCCTCGCTAACATTGCCACTCTCATGATCATGCTGAACGGGGAAAAAGCTAAATTCATTTGACTCGACCAATCCTGCAGAAACGCATCCGTCGCCAGAGCTAACGGATCTGGTCTCCATCTGTAAATATTTGGCAGTTGTACATTGAGACGTGACGCACATAGGTCCATCTGACAGGGACTGAAAAGATGCATTATCTTCTGAAAGATAAACGGATGGAGTTTCCAGTTGCTGGAGTTCATCAGATAGCGTGAATGCCAATCTGCCACTATATTGTCCTTCCTCGGATGGAATTCTGCTATCACAACAATTTTCTGGGAAGGCAAAAATGCCAAAACTCCCTGGCAATCATCGCCAAAAGACGAGATCTGGTACCCCCCCAACCGGCTGATGTGCTGTACTGCGGACACATTGTCCATCTTCTGAAGAATAAAACCGTTGTTCGCTTGAGGTGAAAGGGACCCAATTGCAAAAGAGCCTGCCAACAATTCTAGGCAATTGATGTGCAACTGAAGTTCCTCGGCTGACCAACGACCCCTGTTACAAACTAGCCGCATCTCGCTCCCGAACCCCAACGACTGGCATCGGATTCTATTACTATTTCCAGGGAGATCCCGAAAATGGCTCTGCCATTCCATGCTTCCTTGTGAGAAAGCCACCACTGAAGCTCCTCTCAGACTTCTAGAGACAAAGGGATTGTGAGAAAGTAGCCTCTTTCTAGCCTTGTTACCCCCACTTTAGGCCTGTTTGTGAGTGTATGTCAGGGTGTTTTCACTGTCTCACTGGGATCCTGCCAGCCAGGGCCCAGTGCTCATAGTGAAAACCCTATGTTTCCAGTATGTTTGTTATGTGTCACTGGGACCCTGCTAGTCAGGACCCCAGTGCTCATAAGTTTGTGACCTATATGTATGTGTTCCCTGTGTGATGCCTAACTGTGTCACTGAGGCTCTGCTAACCAGAACCTCAGTGGTTATGCTCTCTCTTTACAAATTGTCACTAACAGGCTAGTGACCAATTTTACCAATTTATATTGGCTTACTGGAACACCCTTATAATTCCCTAGTATATGGTACTGAGGTACCCAGGGTATTGGGGTTCCAGGAGATCCCTATGGGCTGCAGCATTTCTTTTGCCACCCATAGGGAGCTCTGACAATTCTTACACAGGCCTGCCACTGCAGCCTGAGTGAAATAACGTCCACGTTATTTCATAGCCATTTTACACTGCACTTAAGTAACTTATAAGTCACCTATATGTCTAACCTTTACCTGGTAAAGGTTAGGTGCAAAGTTACTTAGTGTGAGGGCACCCTGGCACTAGCCAAGGTGCCCCCACATTGTTCAGGGCCAATTCCCTGGACTTTGTGAGTGCGGGGACACCATTACACGCGTGCACTACAGATAGGTCACTACCTATATGTAGCTTCACAATGGTAACTCCGAATACGGCCATGTAACATGTCTAAGATCATGGAATTGCCCCCTCTATGCCATCCTGGCATTGTTGGCACAATTCCATGATCCCAGTGGTCTGTAGCACAGACCCTGGTACTGCCAAACTGCCTTTCCTGGGGTTTCACTGCAGCTGCTGCTGCTGCCAACCCCTCAGACAGGTTTCTGCCCCCCTGGAGTCAAGCCAGGCTTGTCCCAGGATGGCAGAACAAAGGACTTCCTCTGAGAGAGGGTGTTACACCCTCTCCCTTTGGAAAATGGTGTGAAGGCAGGGGAGGAGTAGCCTCCCCCAGCCTCTGGAAATGCTTTCTTGGGCACAGATGTGCCCAATTCTGCATAAGCCAGTCTACACCGGTTCAGGGACCCCTTAGCCCCTGCTCTGGCGCGAAACTGGACAAAGGAAAGGGGAGTGACCACTCCCCTGACCTGCACCTCACCTGGGAGGTGTCCAGAGCTCCTCCAGTGTGCTCCAGACCTCTGCCATCTTGGAAACAGAGGTGCTGCCAGCACACTGGACTGCTCTGAGTGGCCAGTGCCACCAGGTGAGGTCAGAGACTCCTTCTGATAGGCTCCTTCAGGTGTTAGTAGCCTATCCTCTCTCCTAAGTAGCCAAACCCTCTTTTCTGGCTATTTAGGGTCTCTGTCTCTGGGGAAACTTTAGATAACGAATGCAAGAGCTCATCAGAGTTCCTCTGCATCTCTCTCTTCACCTTCTGCCAAGGAATCGACTGCTGACCGCGCTGGAAGCCTGCAAAACTGCAACATAGTAGCTAAGACGACTACTGCAACTCTGTAACGCTGATCCTGCCGCCTTCTCGACTGTTTTCCTGCTTGTGCATGCTGTGGGGGTAGTCTGCCTCCTCTCTGCACCAGAAGCTCCGAAGAAATCTCCCGTGGGTCGACGGAATCTTCCCCCTGCTACCGCAGGCACCAAAAAGCTGCATTACCGGTCCCTTGGGTCTCCTCTCAGCACGACGAGCGAGGTCCCTTGAATCCAGCAACTCTGTCCAAGTGACTCCCACAGTCCAGTGACTCTTCAGTCCAAGTTTGGTGGAGGTAAGTCCTTGCCTCCCCACGCCAGACTGCATTGTTGGAAACCGCGACTTTTGCAACTACTCCGGCTTCCGTGCACTTCTGGCGGAAATCCTTTGTGCACAACCAAGCCTGGGTCCACGGCACTCTAACCTGCATTGCACGACTTTCTAAGTTGGTCTCCGGCGACGTGGGACTTCTTTGTGCAACTTCGGCGAGCACCGTTTCACGCATCCTCGTAGTGCCTGTTTCTGGCACTTCTTCGGGTGCTACCTGCTGCTGAGAGGGCTCCTTGTCTTGCTCGACATACCCTCTCTCTCCTGGTCCAATTTGCGACCTCCTGGTCCCTCCTGGGCCGCAGCAGCTTCCAAAAACGCTAACCGCACTATTTGCAGCTAGCAAGGCTTGTTGGCGTTCTTTCGGCGGGAAAACACTTCTGCACGACTCTCCACGGCGAGAGAGATCCGTCCACAAAAGGGGAAGTCTCTAGCTCTTTTCGTTCCTGCAGAAACCTCAGCTTCTTCTGTCCAGTAGAAGCTCCTTTGCATCCACAGCTGGCATTTCCTGGGCATTTGCCCATCTCCGACTTGCTTGTGACTTTTGGACTTGGTCCCCTTGTTCCACAGGTACCCTAGATTGGAAATCCACATTTGTTGCATTGTTGGTTTGTGTCTTTCCTGCATTATTCCTCTATCACGACTTCTTTGTCTTTTGGGGAACTTCAGTGCACTTTGCACTCACTTTTCAGGGTCTTGGGGAGGGCTATTTTTCTAACTCTCACTATTTTCTAATAGTCCCAGCGACCCTCTACAAGGTCACATAGGTTTGGGGTCCATTCGTGGTTCACATTCCACTTTTGGAGTATATGGTTTGTGTTGCCCCTATCCCTATGTGTCCCCATTGCATCTTATTGTAACTATACATTGTTTGCACTGTTTTCTAAGACTATACTGCATATTTTTGGTATTGTGTACATATAACTTGTGTATATTTGCTATCCTCATACTGAGGGTACACTCTAAGATACTTTGGCATATTGTCATAAAAATAAAGTACCTTTATTTTTAGTATAACTGTGTATTGTGTTTTCTTATGATATTGTGCAAGTGACACTTGTGGTACTGTAGTAGCTTCACACGTCTCCTAGTTCAGCCTAAGCTGCTCTGCTAAGCTACCATTATCTATCAGCCTAAGCTGCTAGACACCCTATACACTAATAAGGGATAACTGGGCCTGGTGCAAGGTGCAAGTACCCCTTGGTACTCACTACAAGCCAGTCCAGCCTCCTACAGGGATCAAATGATCGTAAGGCAGACTCTGTTGAAGATAAAACATCTTCAATCTTTGTAAGGCTCTGTAATGAAGATGTCCTGGAAAAATCGCCTGAATCGACAAAGCCAGAAGACCCACAATCCGGGCTAAGGATCTCAAAGATACCATCTGTTTCAACAAGGTCCCCTTCAACTCTCTTTTGATCGATTTCATTTTCTGAGGAGGAAGCAGTAACTGAGCTTTGACCAAATCCACAATAAACCCCAGAAACTCCATCTGTTGAGACCGGGTCATCGCTGCTTTTTTTAGGTTGATCACAAAACCTAGACTTTCCAACAGAGACACTGCCCATGACAGATGATTTAGCAGAAGAGACTGATCCTGTGCTAAAAGAATCATGTCGTAGAGGAAAATAATCAAGCGTACTCCCCTCCCTTGCAGATGTTCAATTACTGGTTTCAACAGTTTGGTAAAAACCCATGGGGCTGATGACAAACTGAATGGGAGAGCTCGATACTCATACCAATTGTTTCGCCAACAAAACTAAAGGAATTTCCCGTGAGAAGGAGCCACTGGGATTGTTAAATAAGCATCCTTGAGGTCCAGCCGGACCATCCAATCTCCTTCTTGAAGAAGATCTCTAAAAAGATGGATACTCTCCATCTTGAAGTGTCTGTAAACCACAAAAGGATTGAAATCCCTGAGGTTTAGAACCAACCTTTGACGTACCCGTTTCTTTTGGACTAAAAATACACTGCTGCAAAATCCCTCTGGATGTCAGGAAGTTAGGGTTATAGCTGTTTTGCCAACAATTCTCGTATTTCGGAATCGATAAAAGAACTGTCTAGTTGGGGAAAAAGGAGAGGAGGAGGGAGGACTGATTGACGGGGAGTCTCGGAAAATTCTATGGCGTAGCCCTGGACTATGTTTAACCCCCATACATCTGATGAAATGGTACCCCAATTGCGAGCGAAGTGTAAGAGTCTGTCCCCCAAAGGAATAGAAAGCAGAGAATCCGTTACCTGTGGGGGAGCTTTCAATGGCTCTGAAACCTCTATTGTTACCACGGAACCCACGTCCTCTTGTAGGCCTGCTTCTGGAAGGATAAATGCACAGCTTGAGATGGTTCCTTGGTATACCCTCTGCGTCTGGGGTAAAATCCTCTAGAAGGACCTTCTTGATATCTCCGGCCGGTCGAAACATCCTCGAAAACTAATGGCCCTCGCAAAAAGTGGATTGAACATGCACTTAAGGGAAGTCTGTGATTTATCCAAAGACGAGAAAGTGTTTACAAATTTGGCAATGTCTTGAACAAAATGATCTCTGAACAATTGGCCCTCCTGAGCCGAGGCCAGATCAACCAATTGAGGGTCGAAGCGAAGAAGCACAGATTTTCTCCTTTCAGAAGCTAAGGCACAGTTCGCATTCCCTAAAAAGCAAATAGCTCTCCGAGTCCAACCAGCTAGAACCTCTGGATGAATAGCGTTTCCTGACTCTTGGTCATGTAGAGCCAGCTCCAAAATCTTAGCTAACAGCCGTGTCACATCCAAAAGCTTGTCCTGACAAGCTCTGAGGGCTCTGTCAATACCCTTCTTAGGATCCTTGTTATGTTTTTTGAGGAACGTAACCATAATGGAATCAATCTCAGGGGTAATGGCAGTATTATGTGGGAGATCAGGCCTGGGGCACTCCCATTTTAGCCTGGATCTCACATCCTTCTCGAAACTTTTCCTGATGTGCTGATGCATATATTGAGCCACTGCTGGCGCTGGAGCCCAAGCAGATAATCTGGGATGGGCAATGTCAGAAGGTTCAAAAGTGAAGGGGGATGGGATTGCCTGGGAAGAGTGTTTACATTTCTTAGAACGTTTATACGCTTTGCGTGAGTCATGTGACGAGGAAGAGGACCCCGAGGATGAATCTGAAAGAGGAGGGTTTACAGGGGAAGGGTCAGGGGATGCTAAATAAGCATGTTCCATCGGGGTTGACTGGGATAATTTGGCCAGAGTAGAAACATGAGGACAATAGGGAGCAGAAGGGACTACAGGAGGGGGGGTCCGCATGGAGATGCATGGGATTGGGGCATGAAATCTCATCCAAGCGTTTGGATAAAGGCTTCAAGGCAGAAGTCAAAGGCTTGTCCACAGATTTATGAATGGAGGAATCAACAACCTCTTCAATCCCAGGCTCATAATGTTTGTCCTCATAAGGACCATAAACTTCCAGGCCCTGTTCATAAGACTCCAAGTCTGATATTTTATGAGAAAAAATGTAAAACAAAATCCCAAAGGGAATCAATGTTCTTCAAAACGAAGAGGCATCACAGGGTTAATTTATTTACCTGATTTACAATTATTACAACCCCAGCCTGCGAAGGTTTGGGAAGTCAAATCTACCATCCGGTAGAGGATCCAAAAATGAATGTCCTCGAAGCGAGGAACCAAGGTTCACACTCCATGAATTAAAATGATAGGAAAGGTTATTGTTATCTTGTGTCTGCGAGGCCCCAGTTATTGCAGCCCGGGGAAGGCGTCAGCAGCACACCACTCTTGGGAATTGAGCTGATAAAGTAACTCGGCTTTCTTAATGACTTTAGCAAGCACGCACGCGTGTGTATCCCAACTGGGCTACATCGCGTGCTGAAAGCCACCGGCAGAAGGCCTCGGATTCAGGCAAAAATGCCTGACCTATCGCAGGTCTAAAAACAAGGAAAAAAGGACAAATCAACTTAACTAAATAAATAAAATTAAATCAAATTAAGCACTGAAGGTGCAACACGCACCTATGTGTAGCGCAAATCGGGAACCACCCGTTGAGCGCGCGTACACATTAACAGCACAAAGCGTCAAATACGCATAAAAGTGCATTTAGCTCGGCTGCGGAGCAGCAAAGAAAGAGGAAGTTCTGTGTTTCTGCAGTATTTTGTAGTCCGTTCTGGGCGGTTAATGGTGGACTGCAGGGACGTGGTTTAAAGCTCATATTATAGTATGTTTTCTGTTTCATCTTTACTTTGATTGGCTGCTGTATTTGGAGTAGTAAAGAGAGAGAAGCATAATCGGAGCCTCTGGTCCCGACACAGAATCCTAAGGCAGCAGAAGAGAGACAGGGACCCCTGCCTCTTTGTCCACCAATATACTGCAAGGTCGGATGACCCCACAATAAATATGCCTTCAGAGAGTGATACTACGAGAGCTGGCGCTACATGAACTGCATGATTGAGATGATTGAGATAAAACACCTAGTGCAAGAGGGCTCACTTTTATACAATACCTAAAATACAAAAGCAACAGCACCCTCCTCTGGGTTGCCCTATTGTGTCTATTATAGGGTCGGCCTTGAAACCTTTGGCCATCTTTCTTGACTGGTTCCTTCACTCCCCATCCAGTTAAAAAATGTCATCTTACATACAAGACACAAAACACAATTTGAACATAAAAGGAACCTTATCCTTCAACCCAGGATAACAATGAATGTTAGACCTCGACACAGAATTCCCTGAACTAGGATTTCACAAAAAGAGATCTTAAGATCTTAAAGGTCATTGAAAATGTGTTGCACAAGTACATTTGGGCACACAAGGGGCTGTTTGTTCAAGTGTTTATGATTGAGAGGACACATCTGGTTGTTTTATTATTGAGACAGCCCATTGGGTCCTCAACATTAGGATTCCAATCAGAGCTTCATAACACCCCTAATTGCCCGGTTTCTGTATAAGATAGAACATTGTATCAAACAAGGAAATATACCCGCCTGTCTCCCTATGAGCAAAACTCCACACAGAACGGGGATCAATTGTGCTAGTGTTGCAGAAGAATGAAATAGAGGAGAGTAAATCAGTGCATGAGATAATGTTGGATGGACCCCTTGGAGGCCAAGTCTTTGCTGCACATATGGGGTATCACTGCATGAGATGATCCTGGATGGACACCCTGGATGCCAAGACTTCGTGGTACATCTGTAGTCTCAGTGTATGAGAGGATGTTGGATGAACCCCTTGGATAACAAGGCTTGGTGGAACGTCTGTAAAGTTAATGTATGAGAGGGCAAGGCTTAGCAGCACATCTGTAGAGTCAGTGCATGTGATGATGCTGGATCGACCCCTTGGAGGCCCAGGCTTCGCAGCATGTCTGTAGAGTCGGTGATTGAGAGGGCAAGGTTTAAAAGCACATCTGTAGAGTCAGTTTATGAGATGATGCTCGATGGATCGCTTGGAGGCCAAGGCTTCATGATACATCAGCAAAGTTAGTGTATGAGATGATGCTGGATGGCCCCTTGGAGGCCAAGGCTTCACGGAAGGTCAGTAGAGACAGTGTATGAGATGAACTTGGATAGACCCTTTGGAAACAAAGGCGTCATGGCACATCTGTAGAGTCAGTCCATGACATGATGCTGGATGGACTCCTTGGACGCCAAGGCTTCACAGCACGTCAGTAGAGTCAGTCTATGAGATGATGCTGGATGGACCCCTTGGAGGCCAAGGCTTCGCAGCACATCTGTACAGTCAGTTATGAGAGGGCAAGGTTTTGTGGCACATCTGTAGAGTCAGTCTATGAGATGATGCTGGATGGACCCCTTGGACACCAAGGCTTCACAGCACATCTGTAGAGTCAGTCTATGAGATGATGCTGGGTGGACTACTTTGCAGCCAAGGCTTTGCAGCACATCTGTAGAGTCAGTATATGAAAGGGCAATGCTTTGCAGCATATCTGTAGTGTCAGTGCATGAGATGATGCTGGATAGACCCTTTGACGGCCAAGGCTTTGTGGCACGTCTGCAGTCAGTGTATGAGAGTGTAAGGCTTCGCAGCACATCTGTAGAGTCAGTGTATGAGATGATGATGGATAGACCCCTTGGAGGCCAAACTTTGCAGCATTTATGTAGAGGCAGTGTATGTGGGCAAGGCGTTGCGGCACATCTGTATAATCAATGTAATAGAGGGGAAGGCTTAGCAGCACATTTGTGGAGTCAGTGTATGAGATGATGCAGGATGGTCCCCTTAGATAAACCTTTTCATTGCTGCAGAAGATAAGATGGAGCAGAGGAATTAGCCACCTTCCTGCAGTGTAAAACTCCGCACTCTTGCACAGGGAGTGGCTGTTTGACTAACAGGGATTCCACCAAAAGTGAATGTGAAAGAGCGTGAATAAGCATTATGCAAGGGTGTGGAATACAGACTTGGAAAAAACACAAGAAGAAGGTTTGTGTTTAAGCCTGTATTGCGGAATGCAAAAGGCCTTCTTGTTTTTAGAAACAGGTGAGACATGGCTGGGTGCCAAAACAGTGGACTTCTCATCTGGGATGGGAGTTCTCAGTTTGGATACTGATGGGCCAGACCATAACAGATTGAACTAACACCTGAATGAGTTGCATAACCTGAAGGAAGGGTTTTAGTGGGGTGTTGACCCTCAGATATAGAGCAGTTATGCAAGAATATTGCAGGAAGAGCAGGACTCCCTACAGAAGAGGTCCTGATGAAATAACATCAGGATCTAGGAGTCCCTGTGGGAGAAAAAGAGGAAGGTATGTACATGTATGAGAGTATTGTTCCGTACAGTCCTGGAAGAGACAGAAAAGGGCTTCTGTAGGGGATGAATGTCCTGATGATGAACAGGCCGTGACATTGATAACAGATAGTGACAGTGGAGTACAACAGTGGGGTAAGATGGTTTTTTTTTTTAACTGAACACTAGTGGGTTGAGCTGTCTTTGGCTCTCCCTGGTAACGTCAGTGTGATAAGTAGGCACCCATATTCACTTTGTATGTGTAGCATGGATGAGAGTACGTAGGAAAATGTAAGGTGAGATATCAATGTTGGCTTCCGCCCCCCTTCTCTATGGCTAAAAGCTGATCCTTGTAGCTTAACAGGGGCCCCATTTAACATCAATGTGCTCTGGGCACCACTTCAGAGAATTGTACAGAAGAGAGACAAGAATTGTTACTGTCTCCCATTAGGGGTAAGGCCTTTAGTCCCAGCACTGAAGATGAAACTCTCCTACTGATGGAAGAGATGTGAGCACAGGTCTTGCCTTGTTCAGCAAGAGCCTAAGTTTAACATTAAGCAACTTGTTGTGAGACAGAGACTGGAAGATGGTTATTGTTGCCCGGCTTCATCAGCGTTTGTCTCTCATCCTTTCTTAAAGCTAACGTGCTTTGTGCTGTCAACACTGTGAGTGAACACCTCCTGTGTCTGATGCTTGTGTGAGGCAAGTGTGCTGCACCCTGCATTCCCTGCGCTTCTCCGTTCGCTTGATGATCGTGAGGCAAGTAAGCTGCATTCACACTTCTTAAGATTGTAAAATGATTGTGGGAGGCTCAGGGCATGCACCCTACATCTAAGATCGATCTGACCCCAGCTATGTGTCCTCAATTGTGTGAGAACTATGTGCTGAACCATGTATCTGCCCCCAAAGCCATTTGCGCAGTCTTGTCTGTATGAGACCCTGTGCATTGATACTACGTTTAAGCTGCAAACGAAGGGCCATATTTATTTATATTTATGGCTAAGTGACACAGTGCAGCAAGTCACCTTCCTGCACTGCATAGCAAGGAAAGGCAGGAGTGCGAAGTATTTAAAATAATACAGACTATACCAGCCTTTTCCCCTGCGCCGGTGCAGTTTTGGCTGCCTAACGCTAATAAACGCACCCTTGAACCATGGTGCAAGGGAACCTGCATTGTAAGGAGGGTTGTTTTGTGCAGGAAGGATCAACTTCCTGCACAAAAACAATCCCTTCAGGCATTTTCCTCCTACGTGTGCTGCAAAATGCAGTACACGTAGAAAGACGAAAAACAAGGAGGAATAAGGATACTTCTCCTCATCACGCCTCTCCGGAAATATTTCTCATGCTAGCTCCCCAAGGACTATCCTCCCATCCTTCAACAAAGCGGCAGCCTCTGTCGCCACGGCTTGTTTATACCCAAAAAGCTGTGCATGTGTCCCCTTCTGGCCAGAGAACCAGGGGGTTTCTAGTGGGCAGGATAACACAGGGGAAGAGGCCTTTTACTGTAGTCTTCCCTGGTGGGTGTAAAACTGAACCACTGCCAAGTTACAAGAGAACTAAAGATTCATATTAAGGACAGAATTCTGCTGCCCTAAAAGGTCTCACGTTACTGAGCAAACTACCATGGAGGTTATAACAGTCTTAGATATTTTACAACAACCATACTTGGATATTGTATTTTTTTGTTTAAGTATATATATAAGGGAAAGTACTGGCTCTTTGAATTCACTAGCCCACCTAAAGGGCACCAGGCTCTCCCTCACTCCTCTGCACCGGGCCCTCCTAAGACTCACCCTCTTACCCCCCCGCTTCACCCTCCGTGGGTAACTTCCGGGTGGCCGTAGGCAGCGACAGCACCAGCCGCGGAGGTTCCCGTGTCAGCGGCGGCCGAGTCAGTGCAGCGGAAACTGATGAGCTCCTCTCTGGACTTGAGCGTTATAGTATCCGGGTCAGCGACGGCAGCTACAGCACCAGCAGCGGAGGCCGAGAAGCTCCTCTCAGGCCTGGGAGTGTAATAGGACACGTGCTCATGGCAGTGCTGCTGCGGGATCCATCCTTCAGTTAAGTAACTAGGCCGGTCAAAGAGTTAAGTTGAGGTCTCTCTCTCTCTTAACTGATGGGAGAGGATGTGGCGGTAGGGCCTTAGACACTGATTTTGGAAGCTGCAGCAGCCCTGCCTAACAGCTCTCCTGGGGGGTAGTGGGGGGTTTGAAGCTCTTTGACCCAAATGGTGAATGTACGCCTGACCGCGAACAGTTCCTGAAGCAAGTACAAACACACGAAGTCTCCCATACCTTGCAACACACCCATTCAGCGTGTCTTTGCCCGATCAAAACTACCCCAATTTGCAAAGGTGGGACACACTTTTAGCTATATGATTTGCTAATGTGGGCCACTTTTATGTTGGTGCCTGGGCTTCTTTCTGTCCCAGTCCGACCCTGCTTCACTTATCCTGATTTGCATGTGAATATATACTTTTATCAGATGTGTTTCTATATTTTAATTCAGCATCCGACTCTTGTAAAGTGCGTGGAAGTGTACTGAGTTGCATGTGACCATCTGCCAAAGTTCACGTTATGGGTGAGTGTGCATTACAGAGCGAGACTGGAAGCTCTGGAGTAAGGATTTAGGCAGTGAGAGGTTTTCACAATGCCTGTAGGTGGCTCATAAAGGTAGTCAACCCGCATGCTCCTCCAATCAATGGCCTCGCTACAGAGCGCACAGAATGATGTTAAAACGGTAATTCACATCATTGATGCAGTCCCTGTTAACATTTTACGTTTGACCTGATCTTTCATTCTCTAAAGAAAACATTTTTAAGATGCGTTTCTGTACTATTTTTTTCAGCTGACTCGTATATAGTGCATTCTGTGAGCAAAGTTACCTATAGATAGCTTGATAAATTCGATTACTACTCATTAAGCCTATACTGCCTAAGAAGCATTAGCAAAGCCTATAGGGTTGGCTAGTTTTATGGCTGTGTTCAATGCTGTGCGATATGACTGGATTCAGCTACTGAACATTCAGTCACTCTATTAGTGGTTATTGCTTAGATTTACTCATGAGAAAGTGTAATTACAAATGTCACACATTTGACCTTAGGATTTAGCACCGATCAGCATTTCCAGAGGTATATTTTTTTCATATTCTTTGCCCATGCATATTGTGGATTCAGTTGTGCTTTGGGGTGATTTTTGAGGAGGGTGTTGTTGAAGGGGACGAGTCAGTGATTAGAACAGTCAATTTCAGTAGGTTCTTGTGCTCGTATGATGTTGGGTTCTGCAGTG
Organism: Pleurodeles waltl; assembly: GCF_031143425.1. Taxonomy (NCBI): domain Eukaryota; kingdom Metazoa; phylum Chordata; class Amphibia; order Caudata; family Salamandridae; genus Pleurodeles; species Pleurodeles waltl. The sequence goes on along the minus strand of NW_027150097.1, from coordinate 10,314,040 downwards.
ATGACATGATGGGGGATTTGTTATGGAACTTTTTTTAATTACGATTCTTTAAGTCTAAGCGTATAGTAAATATTGAAATATTAGCACACAACTCCTATTCTGTTAGGTGCACAAAGGACTAGAAGCATTCTATAGCACCTCTCATGGTTAAATTGTCTCTTTGTGCATTTTACAGGGGCGCCTCTGAGCAATTATGCCATTGGGAGTAGCCAATGGAAAAATATAGGGTAGCCCAAACCTATAGTCGGGCTAATCCAAATACAAGACATAACGGTGATTCCCTAAAATCTGTATACAAACATTATGACCCTGAATTATGATTATGTCATTATTGGGAGCCACAGGTGTGAGGGTGTGAATTTGAGCAGCGAACTTTGCAGGTCTAGTTTTGCTCGTGATTGAGGGGAACTATGAAACAGAGTAAGCGGAAGCTGAAGGTTACTTTGGAAGGTTCCTGAAGCGATTGTATTACCCTACCTGTAGTAAATGGGCACATTTGTTTTCTTATTTTCTGGTTTGAGTTCTGCTCGCAAATTAATATTGCGTTGATTTGATGTGTGAGTTGTGAAGAAATCAGACCGAAAGACTTTGTCAGCGTCTCAGCTGTCACGCTGAGAAGTGGTGTATGTGTGTAAGAGTGACGTAAGTGGTGCCGTGCTGGGATTGGTTGATTAGTGAGAAGGGTCGCGCACAGATTTGTCAATCAGTCTGTTAATAAAGTAACACGATTGGAAGGTGAGAGGGTCGAAGAGAATTGTTGGATCGTAGACACTTTTCCTGATTGGTTATTTTTTAAACAGAATTTATCATTTGTTTTGCTTAGTTTAACTTAATTCGTAAATAATAATTTTTGGCGTGGACATCAGTTTTGAATAAGAACTCAGTTGAAAATGAAGTGTTTCAAGGCTTTGAGAAGTGCATTGAGAGGTGATGAATATATTCCGGCACTCAAAGGAGATATTTGTCCGCCAGAAAATGCTCCAGCATATATTGTATTTGAAGAGAACGGTGCAGGAGTGTGCCTTTGGTTGAAACATTGAGTTAAGATTACAAGGAAAGAAGGTTGCTTAGCTTTTCCAGAAAATGGAACATTTAATTTGAGAATTTGGGAGCTGGTAGCTAGACAGCACCAAGCATTGAATTTTGAGAAAAGAATGAGGAGAGTAGAAAAGATGCTAGCAGAAGCTAGATGGGATGAAGAGCAGAAAAGGTAGAGAGTAGTAACTCTACAGGGAATCAGATTATTTCCTGCGAAGACAGATGAGGATGAGTCAAAAGATAGAAAGAAAAAGAAAATAATTCTTCGGTAACTAAAGAACGGAAATTAAAAGACTTAAAACAAGTCATGTTTAATGATGATAATGAGATGGGCGAAGACAAAATAGTTTCTGAGATTTTAGAGACTCATCCTCCACCAAACACGAGTCAGAGAGATCAGAGGACAAGCAAGAGTGGAACGAGTAGGAGTGAGATTAGTAATACAATTCCTACTGCATCATCCACATTAGAGATATCACAGAATACCCTGAACAATGAACGAGTTCAGATGCAGAGTAGTTTTAATGATTCACTGAACAACAGAAAGCAGTTGGAAATAAACATTCCTGAAATACATCCAGAGACTCAGGTCATAAGGACGACTACTAATTTAGTGTTTTCTCCATATCAACAAGGACTGGGTATGATTCAAAGAGAGCCTGTTCAGATACAGATTGCACAAATGCAGAACATGGGAGCAGGGAAAATACAGAAGATTGGATCTTTAGTTGGTCCGGATGGAATTTCAGTACCTATTACGATGGGTCCACTGACCCCCACTATACGCGTGTGTAAACAATAGTGAAGTGAATTCTTTGATTCAAGTTCAGAATGGGGTTTTGTAAAAATCAACTCCTAGACAAAGACAAACACTGAATGAGACTATTTTTTTAATAGATTTGTCTCCTGTCGAAAATTCTGGGATCAGATCTTACAATAATCAGGGAGAGAGAATAATGGCTTCACAACAATGTGCAAGCACAGCACAAGAACAAGATTTGGATGCGCAGTTTAATGGGGTTTCTTTGAAAGGTTTATCTGCACAAGAGATAACAAAGTGGTTGGAAGATTTAAGTAATTCAAAGACCCTGGAGAAGAAAGACAGGGAAGAAGACACAATAAACAGAGTGAGATTATCAGTGGTAGAAAATGAACTTCTGGAAGGGACCATGGGTGTAAACAGACTTGAGTCTTATAATGAAGCTCAATTGAGATATATGTGTAAAATAATTACCAAGGGAGCAGAGAAAGTACACCAGCAGTTACAGGAAATAGCAGATGAGTATGACATTGATTTATCAAAAATGAAAAGCCTGAAAAGAAGTTACAGATTAAACATGGACGAGGAAGATTTTATATACATGAGGTCTGCAGGGATGAAAACACATCTTAGAGAATTACTTGAGAGAGTACAGGTTTGGAGAGCATTAGACAAATGGGAAGGCAGATGGGTCAAGAAAAGAGAAAGACCAAAGAAGGATGGCATGACACAGGCAGGAGATTCAGTGAAAATGTTGCTGATGAGAGAAACGCCAGGAGGGAATTTTGTACATGTACCTTGGAATAGAGGTGATATCTTACGTTTTTCAAATGATTACCCATGGTTGAGAGAAAAGCCAGTAGAGTGGTACCAGCAGACAGATAGGTTTGTGAAAGTTGCAAACTGTCTGTGGGAAGACCTGAATACACTTTTTGATATTGTTGTTCCGGCAGATTTGTGGATCAAATGCAAAAGGATTGTGGACTGGCCAACCAGTGAGCCGCAAAGTGATTTGAAAGCAGGTGCACCATCTCCAGAAGTAATGAAATATTACTATAAGGTTATTGAGTTTCTGAAAACAAGAGTTTCGCCGAAAAACGTTGATTGGCAACGCATAGATAGGACAGCACAGGAAGGGAAGGAGTCGGTTCATACATACTATTAAAGGTTGTTGAAGGCATTTAAACAATTCAGTGGTGTGGAAACAATTGAGAAAGAGAACATGAATCATTTGGTGTTTAGGTTTGTTGAGGGATTAAAACCAGAAATTAATCAAATGATTAGGAATCATTTAATCTGCTGGCAAGCGAAACCGATTGATGAAGTGTTACAGTATGCAAAATACTGCAGTGATGAGATCGAGTTGAAGCAGAAATAGTTGAAAGAGAAAGCAATGGTGATGCAGATTACGGCTGCCCAGACAGGATTCCAGGGACATTTTCAGCAACTGCCACAAGGGAATGGTATGTTCCAGAATCAAGGCAGAGGTCGAGGTGGAATGATGCTTCCGGTAGTCATTAGAAATATGGATTTAAGTTCAGTGGTGATGCAAGATGAGCAACAAAGGCAAAAAGTGTTACCTTGTCAAAATTGCGGGGTATTTGGACATTGGAAAAGACAGTGTCCGATGTTGAATCAAGGTGGTGTTGTACAGCAGACAAACAGTGTTAATTCACATTAGAGCATGAGAGGACCTAGAATAGGGGGTCAAAATTAGAATTTCCAGAATAATATGAATAGTATGCAATGTTTTCAGCCCTTACAACCAATGCAACAGAGACAAAATGCACAACCACAGGTACAACATGTACAAATGCCACAGATACAACAAATGCAGCCATAGGTGCAGATGGTGCCTGTACAGCAAATGCACATGCTGAGATAGGTTCAAATGATACAGACTCCTATGGATCAACAACAGGTAATGCTTTCGCAAGTCGTCACAAATCAGAAAAATAACAAAAGTGAAAAAACAGTTGCTCAGTTTCCTTTACACAATGAGGATGAAATAAAAGATAAATATCTGTTGGATAGTTCAGATGAAGAGGAGTATGTGATGGTAGCATCATTAGAAGTGGATCAGAGGGGTCCTTATGTGAAGGGTGAAGTACACGGTCATGAGGTTAATTTTCTGGTTGACACAGGAGCAACACGTTCGACAGTAAGAACTGTAAAAGCTCCAGACATACCGATTTCAGAGAGAACAGTTCAGATAGTAGGAGTTGCGAACAAGCATCTGGCTAACACTCTTACAGAATCAGTTCTTGTGAAGGTTGGCAATTTTAGGGATTTCACAGTTTTGTCATTTGTGATTCTAGTCCAGTGTCATTACTGGGAAGAGACTTGCTGTGTAAGATAAATTGTTCAATTTCATGTTCAACTAAAGGGATTGAGATTGAGACAAACAGTGATGGAGAGGATACAACTGTTGCTGTCGAAAAGGAATTAGTGTCTAAAGAGTTTCCTCTGATTAGTTTTGATGATCAAACTAATGAAAATGAACAGACAAATGAAGACAGCAATTACAGTTGACTTAATTGATTTCTTTCCAGTTTTTGAAAGAAAAGATCTACCAGTTGACTTACAGGAGAGGGTCAAGTCAAAGGTTTGGGATTTGTCAGGAAAAAACATTGGCTTGATTAAAGGAGTTAAAGGAGTCAGAGTGGCAGTAAAAGAGAATGTGGTGTTTCCACAAACTGCACAATATCCAATGACAAATGAGGCAATTGAAGGGATAAGACCTTTAATAGAACAGTTTTTAGAACAGGGAGTTTTGAAGGAAGTGATGAGTAGCCCGTGTAACTCATCAATAATGTGTTTGAAAAAGCCAAGTGGGAAAATTCAACTTGTCCACGATTTAAGAAAAATAAATGATATTGTGGTGAAATGTTGTCCAGTTGTGCCAAATCCAGCTGTGATAATGTTTCTGAGTCCATGTGATGCTGAGTGGTTCACAGTGATTAATTTGTGTCAAGCATTCTTTTCTGTGCCTCTACATGAGGACAGCAGATCTCTCTTTTGTTTCAAATTCCTGACCAGAGTCTGTTGCTAGTGTAGAATTCCTCAAGGGTTTTCAGAGTCACCATCGATTTTCAATCAGATTTTGAAAAAGAACCTGGAGTCATTGGTAATGCCTTACCATTTCCATTTATTTTCCATTTATTTAATTGTTATTAGCCTATCCGGCCTTAACAATAATCACACAATAGATATCAATCCCTCGAACTCAATAAAAATCACATTAAATAAAACATCTCAATAAAAGGAACTATGCTTGAATTTTTGATTTAACATGTGCCAAAATGTATCCAATTTACCATGCATTATCGTAAAACCTGATTTGACCATAATTTACATAAAAACCTAACTTATTCTAGAAAAACATTATGAGTCTAATATTTAAAATGTCTTATTATGGGACGAATCATTTGGGGCCTTGCATTGCCTTCCAGCCATTTAATAAAAGCCCGAGGCCTAACCCAGTTTACACTACCCTGCACCGATTTCCCAAGCTAAATAGCTACGGGATAACATAGGCTATTGTGCCTGTGCCAACTGTAGGTGCATTGATAGACGTAATTTCCATGCTTCCAAGATATAAGTTGAGACCTTTGTCACAATGTATTTCTCATCTGAACGCATACATAGCGCTTCCGCCTCCTTACACTTCCTAACTCCGTAAGTTCTGAAAAGTGGACGAAGGTACAATTTACGGAGTCTGAGCGTAAAGTGGCATAGTAAAAGGAAGTGGGAAAGTGTTTCCGGACCACCATGAAGGCATGGACAACATTCTAATCTACCCAGAGGAGCGGATTGCCATCTGTTGACCACCGCTGTCACTGGTAGTGTGCCCATACGGAATTTAAAGTAGAGAGCCCTTTTTTCCTCCGGATAAATACTGTCTATGAATATTGCTGGTTTAAGCTCTTGGTTAAACAAAATATACCGCTTGAATAAAGGGCTAAATGACTCGCACATAATCTCTGTCTTTCGCTCCCAATATGCCTTTTTTATGACAGCTAGACTAGGCCTTCCGATTTTTTCTGAATGGAGCCAAAAGTCATCCTGGCCGATAGCAGCCAGGATAGTTGAGATATGTTTTGAACCAGGGCAGTTTCCGATGGTTTTGCAGCTTCATGATATCCTTAAGTACGTCTCTAAATGGTTTGAGAGCCTCTTTTGTCCAAATACGGATCCAGTATCTTACTGGAGCCAGAGCGATGTAGTCCTCAACCTTTCTCATCTGTAGATCAATTATTGCGTTCATTGGTGTAGCATTACCTAGACAAAGTAATTGGTGTAAAAATTTGTTCTCGGTTACTTGTATTGATGGAATCTTTCTAAATCCCCAGATCTCTGCGCTGTAAAGTGCTGCGGCTCTTGCTTTTGTTTTGTATGCAAGCAGTGCGGAGCTCACAGAGTGATTGCCTGTAGCTTTTGCAAATCTGAGTACTGCTCCGGCTTGTTGGGCCAAGGAAATTCTGCTTTTGTAGATTTGTGGTTTCCATGTCTGTTTTTCATCTAATCTGCAGCCCAGGTAATCATAGGTGGCCACTCGGGCCAAAGGCTTATTATTTACCCTAAAAGTCCATTGCAACGTCTGTTTTTGGTTGAGAATCATAAACTTTGTTTTCCCCTCATTGATTACCATGCTCCTTGAGGTACAGAAAGATTCGAAGCCCCTAAGTAGACCATGCATTGCTATCTCTGTTCTTGCCAGTAATACAGCGTCATCAGCAAAGAGCAAGATAGGTATACTTTCATTGGCTAGTTTTGGCACGTCCAGATTTAATTCCTTCAAAACTTGACTTACTTTATTTATATAACAATTGAATAAGGTTGGGGCCAAAACGCAGCCTTGTTTTACACCTCGCTCAATTGGAATTTTGGCCGTATAATCATTTCTCGTAGAATATCTGACCCTGGCAGTGTTTCCTGTATGCAATAGAATTAGCAGCCTTAAGATTTTTCCCTGTATGCCCATGTCCGACAATAACTGCCATAATGTTTGGCGATTTACGCTGTCGAAGGCTGTTTGGAGATCCACAAAGACCAGGAATAATGGACAGTTTTTAAGGGTGGCGTATTTAGCACAGATCATGTTTAGCTTAAAAAGTTGGTCTGTTGTACTTTGGCCTCTCCTAAAACCAGCTTGGTGTGTTGATATTAAATCTCCGTCCTCTAGCCATTGGTCTAGACGCGACTGAATCAATTTGGCAAAAATCTTTCCAACACTATCAAGCAGTGAGATAGGTCTATAATTGCTCACCATGTCCTGAGGCCCTTTTTTGTGAATTGGAACGATTATTGATTCCTTCCAAGAAGGAGGGATTACCTCGTAATGCCAAACACTGTTGAATAGACGGGCTAGAGCAGGTAACCATAACGTTAGCTGGTTACGGTAAGCATCTGAAGGGATGCCATCTGGGCCTGCAGCCTTATGCGGCTTTTGAAGGAGGATAACTTGTTTAATCTCTTTTTCACTGAATTCCGGTATTAACTTCATTGCACGTGGAATGACGTGGGCTACTTGCGTGGAATTTGTGCTGGAAAATTCGTTAGAGACTAGTACATTCTGGGTTCCGTTTACCGATCTAAAAAGACAATTTGAAGATGCTGCATGGGTCTTTTGAAGAGGAAATACTTTACTTAATCTTTGATTTCTGCCTCCCAGCCATTGAGTGAGGATGTTTGGGTTAATGGTCATCCCTGGTGCTGTCTTGGCCACTTCCTGATACAAGGCAGTAAAGTGCTTTACCCAAAGTTGAGGGTTAATATTCAGTTCTAGGTTTTTCGGGGGACCTTCGCATCCCCACCTGACTATCTCCCAAAACTTTTTGGAGTTCCCTGCCGTTATTGCTTGCAGTAAAGTTTTCCAAAGTTTATGTGGAAATATCTTCCTTTTGTATCTTAATAATTTTTTGTACTGTTGCCTTCATCCATGAAAATGTTGCTCGTTGGAATCATTCAAGTGCCGGTTCTTCAGTGCTTGTGATAAGGTCTTTTTTAGCTTTAAACACTCTTCATCGAACCAGCCCTCCATCATTTTAGGATTGATTTGAGGATGCTTGATCTTTTCCTTTTTTGTTTGCAGTAGCAAATTATTAAAGTTATGCAGGAGGGGTATAGCGTCATTATCTGATGGGTTTAAGAACGTGCTAAGTAATGACAACCAGGTTTGGCTGGGAACACTCATATAAGGTTCATCCTCATTTGACCTTAATATGTTTTTCCTGTTTGGTCTCATAGTTATTGTTAGGCTATTTCCGTTGAATGGAGACTCCGCCTTCCCTGGGCTCGTGTCCGGATGGACTATCTCCATTAGCAGTGGGTCGTGATCACTCTCGATTCTGTCCCTTATTTCCATATCGATGACATAATGCCAGGCTTCGATGTTTATTGCCATATAGTCAATTATGCTTTGCCTTTTTCCAGTTCGAAAGGTAGATTTAAAGGTTTTATCTGACTTTGTTCTCCCATTTAATGTGCAAAGTCCTCCTTCTATTAATGCTTCAAAGATTAATTCTCCTTTCTTGGAGTCATTACAACGTTGGATAAGAGGCGTTGGGATATTCCAAGCATAATCTTCCTCTGCTACTTGTTCGTCCCAGAGGATAGAATGAGGTTTAGTGTTGAAGTCACCACATATCAATAAAAAGGTTTTACAAGGTTGGAGAGAGCGATTGTTCATGTGACCTGGTACTGGGTTCCTCCGATCCATGGTTCTTTTGTTTAGGATATGTTCTTTAAGGAGCCGCACCCCTGGCATAACTTGAGCCCGGCTGATAGGTGGGAAGTACACATTTACTATTTCGAGTGACCATTCCTCGTATTTGACTGCGAGCGTCTGGATTCCCTTGCTTTGTACGGTGTGAGTTACTACGGAGTTCCTCAGTAATGAAGTTCTAATCCAAATACTCAGACCTCCCGAGGGTCTTCCTTTTTTTTGCTTAATAGCAGGTGAGTGGAAGGTGGAGAACCCATCTAGGTCAATAGCATGAGTAGACCAAGTTTCTTGAAAGCAGCTGATGTCTTGTTTTTTAATAAATTCAACCCAGTCTTTATCTTCCATTTTGTTTTTTAAACCTGCTATGTTCCAGCTTAGAATTTTTAATATGGGACTGATTTTATTTTTTATGTTCGAGTTATCCATTTTTTGCTACGAGCTTTTAAATGATTGCTCTTTGCAATTCTGTAACTGTGGGGGATTACCCCTACTGTTTCTAGGGGAATTAGCCACCAGGCAGAACCTCATATTACTCAAGTTTATTCGTTCAGGGAGTTGTTGTTTGGAGCTGATTGCTCCCTGAAGTATCGAGCCAAAATTGCCTTTTGCCTCTTGCCTACGCATCATGTTTCAGTCTGTAGCTTTTTCAAGAAGTATTGTTGGATATAGTTCTTTTTGCGGAGTAGCAATGGATATTCCCCAGGTCTTCATCGTGTTTGAACATTTTAAGATCTGTTCTGCTATCCAAGGTGAGGCCCAGACTGTTTCTGTTAATTCCCCGTTCTCTAATTCTTTTTTTGGTATGAATCTTACTGAAAGGAGATCTTTAGTTGTTACATTCTGTAAGGCTGGCAGGGAGTTGACAAGACATAAGATGTTAGACCTGTTCAGGATGTCGTGACTTCCTCTTGAGGAGTACTCAGGCATAAACAAGATCGTGGCTTCGGGCTTTTTAGTTGTTTCAGACCGGATCACAGTGTGCCCGCCACCTTCCTGCGACAGTCTTCCTTGGAGTTGGGTGTTCTCATTTTGTCTGTCTTGAGTGGTAGCTGCCCGACTAGTAGATGTTCGATTTACCTGGCCTTTTTCCCTCCCCAGTTGCAATTCTTTGTTCCTTTGTACTTCGTAGGGTTGCTTTTTTGGAGGCCCATTGTCCCTTTTTCCTTTGATTTCATTGGTTTCCAGGTCCAGTGCTGGGCGCGATGGTGCAGGCGAATCAGTGATCCACCCAGGCTGGTTGCTGAGATTATAATTTCCAGGGCTGCCCTGAGAACAATATTTTGCCTTTGTCCGGGGTGCGGGAACTGGGGCTGTTGTGTTGTCCACGCACATGGTTGTTCTTATACTTTGTTCGTTTCGTATATACTCTGGGGTCTCTGCCCTTCTATTTTCGCCTTTGCTATTATCTTGTTCTGCCCCCTCACTAATGGAGTTCGGAGGCTGCTGGCATTTTCCGTAGTGGTCTTCTACTATGTTTGAGTAGTGTACCTGAACTAAATGTTCAGTTTTTGTAGCTGGGAGGTGCTTATCGATACAAATGCTAGGTTTGGATGTTCCTGGGCTCCATTTGGGTTGTTCGTTGGCTGGAGGATCATTTACCTCGTTTGCCTCGTTTATCCCATGATTTGTTCCAGGATCTTTTCCGGACCACCTTTCTTTGTCTAAGTCATGCCCAGATGCTTGGTGTCCCCTGGGGCCAGTGGGTATGCGGTTTATAATGGAATGGTGAGTGCAACTTTTGTCGCACAATAATCCGGGATTTTTATTTATAAAGTTAAAAACTTTATCAGTAGGTTTCTCAAAACTCTCCGACTTAATGCTTTTATCTTTATACTGATGTTGGGCGCTCTCATCACCTGTGTTCCTGATTTCTCCTATTAGGCCTATCTGTTGTAACATATTTAAGGCCTTTCCTGCTGGTGCTTTTTTTTTTCCTCTAGCTTTCTTCCATGTGTTTTTCCATCTGCCTGTTAGTTGAGGCCTTTTACCCGGTGGCCTTTTTTCTACTGTGTTTGGGACTTTGCTTCCAAATTCAGGACTTCCATTGGTTCTCTCCCTCTTAGGTGTCTGATTTTTTGCATCTGGATAGTTCTCTCGTCCTGGGCCGAAGTGCCTTTCTATATTTTCTCTGTCTGCTGGCCCTTCAATTAAACTAGATTCTGTTTTTCCTAGCTCGTGAATGCACCCCTGTGTGCTTTTAAGGTTATGTTTGCAGTCTTCGATTATGTCTTTGATTACTTTTGGGACTTCCAATAATTTTTCCAGCAGTGGTCCACAAACTTGTCCATCCAACTTGTCCATTTTATCGGCCACTG